>NC_052490.1:6961207-7020364 GCF_009730915.1 Dioscorea cayenensis subsp. rotundata
GGATGTTTGATAAGTATCTAAATGTAGGTGTTTTCATATATATATCGTATGCACTTTGCATGTATTTTGTGAGGTTTGATGCCCGTTTCGCGCTTAATCGTCTATTATTTGCTTTGTAGGGCATATGAAAGCCATGGAGAACAAGAAGATATCATTTTGGCAAAAAGAGAAGAAAACAGGAATTTCATACTGACACGTCCGAATATGCGTATAAACCGTAAGTGCACGGGTGTCGAAGTAATAAATACCCGGTGAGTCGGGTAGTCGAATCCACAGGGAACAGGGCTACTAGTACTAACTTCTTCTCTGCTATCTAGCCTAATGATAATGGGATAGTGTGGTGATCTAATGTGTGAAGAGATGAACACCGGAGAGCGAATATGCAAGGGTAAAATGGAAGGAGAATCTCAATCGATAAAAGTGGGGTATTCGGGTAGTACTCCCCTAGGATTCGAGTATTAGGTACCGGATAAGCAAAAGTGTTTCTATGATGAGTAAGTTAAATCGTGGAAATCCAAACATAATCGGGTCTATCTCTAGATCACCGATACTAGTCCCCCTACGAGGTCCCGGTGGAGAAATCACTCAATCTCAACACCTCACACCACATATGACCGCAAAGCACTCTAGGGATTCCAAATTGTGTATCCAATTCCTAAAGATTGATC
The DNA here is from genome assembly GCF_009730915.1 of Dioscorea cayenensis subsp. rotundata. Lineage (NCBI taxonomy): Eukaryota > Viridiplantae > Streptophyta > Magnoliopsida > Dioscoreales > Dioscoreaceae > Dioscorea > Dioscorea cayenensis. The sequence continues at coordinate 6,961,876 of NC_052490.1, forward strand.
CAACCCTAATTCCCGTGAAGGATCCTAACCCCCTACAAAGGTCTGGCGGAGAAATCGAGCAATCTCACGCCTCCCACCAAATATGGTTGCATAGAGCTTAGGGAATGGAGATAGAATACACCAATCGGAGGGAAAGGGGATACTTCACTATCTCATGATTCACCCTCTCAACCCTCTTCAATCTTGAGGTTCTAACCCTAATGGAGATCTCTCTCCCACCAAGGCAACAAATCATGCAAACCAAATAACCATAAGATCAATAAGGCAAGCAAGCATTAAACAATCAAGAATGAAACTTAATCAAACTCGGATTAAATAGAAACACAAAGCAAATCCACAAAAAGTTGAGAATCCTAGGGTTCACAAGCCCAAATACCCTCTAGGGTTTTAGCCCTCCATGGAGCAACATACAAAACACACCATCAATGAATGAAAGTACATTAAAACCATAGAAATAAACCCCTTATATATGAGCCGATGGCCTTGATGGACGACTTGACGTCTTGAAGGACCCACTCCAAAGCTAGGTTCACCGGTGGCTTCCTTGATGCTATGACGGAGGAGGAATCGATCAAAGTTGGTGACGAAGCGCCTCCAAAGCCGCAAAGACCTCCTCTCCAAACCCTAGCCGTCTCACCCCTCAAGAGCCGCACAAAAGATGAGAAAGAATAGGGCAAAACGGCTATTTATAGGACTTAGATCGCGTCTGTCACATGCCCTCACGCGCTCGTGTGGATTTTCCACGCGCCCGCATGGGCTGCAAGAATTTCCACGCCGGCGCGCGGAATTTCCACGCGGCCGCGTGAACAGTGAAATTGCTACAGTACTTTTCACAAAACGCGATCCGAACACTCTTCTCTTAAGGCCACATGTCCGGGCACACATCCATGTGGTAGGCTATAAAACTTTTCTTCATCGACGTATCTTTGAGAGGTCTTGCAATCTTCACAAAGAGAAAGAATATGAAGATGTAGCTGCCTTTGTGCCCTTCCAAATAGTGAATTGACTTGAATCTTCTTGGAAGTTGGCACACATCTCCACGTTTATAAACTCCTCTCGTGTCTTGGTCCTTGAATTGAACAAGAACTCCCAACATTATGTCTTTATAGCCCATCTTTGCTTCCTTTTTACTCTTCAAGGCATTCACAACCTATATGCATAAAAGAACACCAAATACACAATATGAGACATAAACCATAGTAAAAATGATGCTCAATGCATGTAAAACATATATAAAAATATGTCTACTCAAGCATTTATCACATACTACCCCCATACTACCCAGTATGGGGGCCGTATGCACTGTAGCAGCGGATTGATTTGGTGTTCTGTCCAGATTTCCATACTACCCAGTATACGGGGCCGTATGGAGGCCGTATGCACCCCGTATGGAACGCGAATCTAGGGTTTCTGAGTGCTATACGACCCCCATGCGACCCCTATACGGCCCGTATGCCTCGGGGGGTATATATACTCACTTTTAGGGCTGATTAAAGGACTTTTTGCTGGCCGACTTTTGTGAGATCATTTGGGAGATCTTGGGCGACCTTGCGGAGGAGAAAGAGGGCGAGAAAGCTAGAAGATCATTGAAGCCCAAGGTCCAAGGCTCTCAAGGCAAGAAGGCAACATCATTCAAAAGGGGAGATCGATCACGACATGAAGGAAGGAGAACCGCGGCTAGAGGAAGCGTCATTCGGCATTCCTTTGGCGGGGGAAGCGTCATTCGGCATATTCTCGCCTCAACCTTCACCATTTCATCTAGGGAGTGTCATACTATGTCTTTGTTTCATGTTTTGCTTGATTGTATGCTTTGTTATGAGATGATGACACACTAGACCCCCAAGGCCACCGGGTGTTGGTGAACCTTGGGGGGTTTTATCATGTATTTTGGATGATTACTTGTTAATTCTATGCTTGGGTATGTTTGAGATCTAATCCATTGTTTTCATGCTAAGTGTTACACCAAGGAGAAATCCGTAGCTCTTTTATGAATGATGCATGCAGATGTGACTTGTCGCATGTATTAGGTCATGAATGGATTAGAAGGGGATACTTGTATCATCACGCCGAGAAATCGGGTGTTTGGTAGCCCTCCATGTAGGTTTAATCCGAAGAAGAGTAGGTTTATTCCTAAGCGAGATTTCCTTGTACTTAATGCAATCGTAGGAATGTAGATTTGGAAGAAATTCCTATCTATGTTCGTATGGGATTAGGGTTCAATCGCCGAGAAATTGGGGTTGTTCTAATCTTGGAATCTCATGGTCCAATTTACCATTGCATCTTTAAATCATCATCCATGTTGCATGATAACCCCTCAAGGGGATCCACATCCATAGGCCTTTGCACTTTATTGATTCTCTTGCTTGCCTATTGCTTGTTCTCTCTAATTTGCTAGCAAATCTTGTGTTTAGTTTTATTTGTATTTAGTAGAGTAAATCCATCACTTAAGATCTTAGGCTAGATAATAGCTCGAGAAGGAGTAATAGGAGATCCTTAGCCCCGTGGAATACGATCCTCGTGTGTTTGCACGAGGTATGACTTGGCGATCCCGTACACTTGCGGGGAAGCGATCAATCTAATGTGCGAAGAAATGAATACCGGAGACGAATATGCAAGGGTTAAATGGATGGAGATCTCAATCAGTAAAAGTGGGGTATTCGGGCAATGCTCCCCCTAGGATTCAGGTATTAGGTACCGAATAAGCAAAGTGTTTCTATGATGAGTAGGTTAAGTCATGGAAATCCAAAAATAATCGGATCTGGCCTCCCGATCACTGATACTAGTCCCCTACGAGGTCCCGATGGAGAAATCGCTCAATCTCAACACCTCACACCACATATGACTGCAAAGCACTCTAGGGATTCCAAGAGGTGTATCCAATTCCTAAAGATTGATCCAACCCTAATTCCCGGCGAAGGATCCTAACCCCCTACAAGGTCCCGGCGGAGAAATCTTTCAATCTCACACCTCACACCAAATATGGTTGCATAGAGCTTAGGGAACGGAGATAGAATACACTCAATCGGAAGGGAGAGGGGACACTCCACTATCTCATGACTCACCCTCTCAACCCTCTTTAACCTTGAAGTTCTAACTCTAATGGAGACCTCTCTCACATCAAAGTAACAAATCATGTAAATCCAATCAACCACAAGGATTAATTAAACAAGCAAGCAATGAGAATACAAGATTAAAACTTAATCAAACTCGGATTAAATAGAAACACTAAGCAAATCCACAAAAGATGAGAATCCTAGGGTTCACAAGCCCAAATACCCTCTAGGGTTTTAGCTCTCCATGGAGCAACATACAAAACACACCATCAATGAATGAAAGTATATTAAAACCATAGAAATAAACCCCCTTATATATGAACTGATGGCCTTGATGGAGAGCTTCGACGTCTTGAAGGACCAACTCCGAAGCTAGGTGCACCGGTGGCTTCCTTGATGCTATGATGGAGGAGGAATCGATCAAAGTTGGTGACGAAGCGCCTCCAAAGCCGCAAAGACCTCCTCTCCAAACCCTAACCGTCTCACCCCTCAAGAGCAGCACAAAAGATAAGAAAGAATAGGGCAAAATGGCTATTTATAGGCCTTAGATCGCGTCTGTCACGTGCCCTCACGCGCCCGTGTGGATTTTCCACGCGCCCGCGTGGGTTGCAAGAATTTCCACGCGGGCGCGCGGAATTTCCACGCGGCCACGTGAACAGTATTTTTGCTATAGCGAAGTTGCTACAGTAAGATTTCTACAGTACTTTTCACGAAATGCGGTCCAAACACTCTTCTCTTGAGGCCACATGTCCTGGCACATGTCCATGTGGTAGGCTATAAAACTTTTCTTCATAGACGTATCTTTGAGAGGTCTTGCAATCTTCACAAAGAGAAGGAACATGAAGATGTGGCTTCCTTTGTGCCCTTCCAACTAGTGAATTGACTTGAATCTTCTTGGAAGTTGGCACACATCTCCATGTTTATGAACTGCTCTCGTGTCTTGGTCCTTGAATTGAACAAGAACTCCCAACATTGTGTCTTTATAGCCTATCTTTGCTTCTTTTTTACTTTTCAAGGCATTCACAACCTATATGCAAAAAAGAACACCAAATACACAATATGAGACATAAACCACAGTAAAAATGATGCTCAATGCATGTAAAACATATATAAAAAATATGTCTACTCAAGCACTTATCAGGCGCGCTCCGTGTCATCTCCCGATCCACTCGTGCGTTTTTGATGAAACAACGCCCCTTGGGGTTTTTTATGATGACAAATCCATCTGCGATGGTCCCGTGGCGAGATTCCAAAGTCGACCGTCCGAGCGTCCCGACGCCGACGCATACTCCCCTGATCGAACATTGGCTACGATCATCCAAAATCAGTGAAACTTGGCCCGGGGGGTTTTCATGTGATGCCAAATGATGGGGCGGGGGCACCGGGCCGGGATGCCGCCGTCGCCCGGACGGCCCCGGTGGCGCCTGCCAGACGTCCCACAATGCGACGGGCACGCTCCGTGTCATCTCCCGATCCACTCGTGCATTTTTTATGAAACTTCACCCTTGGGGTTTTTTATGATGACAAATCCATATGCGATGGTCCCGTGGAGAGATTCCAAAGTCGACCGACCGGCCGACCCGACGCCGAAGCATACTCCCCCAATCGAACATTGGCTACGGTCATCCAAAATCCGTGAAACTTCGCCGGGGGGTTTCCATGTGATGCCAAACGATGGGGCGGGCGCGCCGGGCCAGGATGCCGCCGTCGTCCGGACGGCCCCGGCGGCGCCGGCGCGACGTCCCACGACGGGACAGGCGCACTCCGTGTCATCTCCAGATCCACTTGTGCGTTTTTGATGAAACCTCACCCCTTTGGGTTTTTTATGATGACAAATCCATCGGCGATTGTCCCGCAGCGAGATTCCAAAGTCGACCGACCGGCCGTCCCGACGCCGATGCATACTCCCCCGATCGAACATTGGCTACGATCATCCAAAATTCCGTGAAACTTCACCCGGGGGGTTTTCATGTGATGCCAAACGATGGGGCGGGGGTGCCGTGACGGGATGCCGCCGTCGCCCGGACGGCCGAGGCGGCGCCGGCGTGACGTCCCACGATGGGACGGGCGCGCTCCGTGTCATCTCCCGATCCACTCGTGCGTTTTTGATGAAACTTCACCCCTTGGGGTTTTTTAGGATGACAAATCCATCTGCGATGGTCCCGCGGCGAGATTCCAAAGTCGACCGACCGGCCGTCCCGACGCCGAAGCTTACTCCCTCGATCGAACATTGGCTACGGTCATCAAAAATCCGTGAAACTTCGCTCGGGGGGTTTCTATTTGATGCCAAACGATGTGGCGGGGGCGCCGGGCCAGGATACCGCCGTCACCCGGACGGCCCCCGCAGCGCCGGCGCGACGTCAAACGATGGGACGGGCGCGCTCCGTGTCATCTCCCGATCCACTCGTGCGTTTTTGATGAAACTTCACCCCTTGGGGGTTTTTATGATGACAAATCCATCTGCGATGGTCCCGCGGTGAAATTCCAAAGTCGACCGACCGGCCGTCCCAACGCCGACGCATACTCCCCCGATTGAACATTGGCTACGATCATCCAAAATCCAATTAACTTCGCACGAGGGGTTTTCATATTATGGCAAACGATGGGGCGGTGGCGTCGTGCTAGGATGCCACCGTCGCCCGGACGTCCCACGACGGGACGGGCGCGCTCCGTGTCATCTCCAGATCCACTGGTGCATTTTTGATGAAACTTCACCCCTTGGCGTTTTTTATGAAGACAAATCCATCTGTGATTGTCCTGCAGCGAGATTCCAAAGTCGAGCGACCGGCCGTCCCGACGCCAACGCATACTCCCCGATCGAACATTGGCTACGGTCATCCAAAATCCGTGAAACATCGCCCGGGGGGTTTTCATGTGATGCCAAACGATGGGGCGGGGGCGCCGGGCCGGGATGCGGCTGTCGCCCGGACGGTCCCCGCCGTGCCGGCGCGACGTCAAACGACGGGACCGGCGCGCTCCGTGTCATCTCCCGATCCACTTGTGCGTTTTTGATGAAACATCACCCCTTGGGTTTTTTTATGATGACAAATACATCTGCGATGGTCCCGCGGAGAAATTCCAAAGTCGACCGACCGGTCATCACGACGCCGACGCATACTCCCCCGATCGAACATTGGCTATGATCATCCAAAAATCTAAGAAACTTCGCACGGGGGGTTTTCATGTTATTGCAAACGATGGGGCGGGGGCGCCGGTCTGGGATGTGGCCGTCGCCCGGACGGCCCCGGCGGCGCCGGCGCGACGTCCAACGACCGGACCGGCGCGCTCCGTGTCATCTCACAATCCACTCGTGCGTTTTTGATGAAAACTTCACCCCTTGGAGTTTTTTATGATGACAAATCCAACCGCAATGGTCCCGCAGTGAGATTCCAAAGTCGACCGACCGGCCGTCCCGACGCCGACGCATACTCCCAAGATCGAACATTGGCTACGATCATCAAAAATCCCTGAAACTTGGCCCGAGGGGGTTTTCAAGTGATGCGAAATGATGGAGCGGGGGCCCCGGGCCGGGATGCCGCCGTCGCTCGGACGGCCCCGGACGGCTCGGCGCGACGTCCCCACGACGCAGACGGGCGCTTCGTGTCATCTCCCGATCCACTCGTGCGTTTTTAATGAAACTTCACCCCTTGGGGTTTTTTATGATGACAAATCCATCTGCGATGGTCCCGCTGCGAAATTCCAAAGTCGACCGACCGGCCGTCAAGACGCCGACGCATACTCCTCCGATCGAACATTGGCTACTGATAAGTGTCTAAATGTAGGTGTTTTCATATATATATCGTATGCACTTTGCATGTATTTTGTGAGGTTTGATGCCCATTTCGCACTTAATCGTCTATTATTTGCTTTGTAGGGCATATGGAAGCCATGGAGAATAAGAAGATATCATTTTGGCAAAAAGAGAAGAAAACAGGAATTTCATACTACCCCCATACTACCCAGTATGGGGGCCGTATGCATCAGTAAAGCAAATGGATTTATTTGGTGTTCTGTCCAGATTTCCATACTACCCAGTATATGGGGCCGTATGGAGGCCGTATGCACCCCGTATGGAACGCGAATCTAGGGTTTCTGAGTGCTATACGACCCCTCATACGACCCCCTATACGGCCTCGTATGCCTCGGGGGTATATATACTCACTTTTAGGGCTGATTAAAGGACTTTTTGCGGGCCGACTTTTGGGAGATCATTTTGGGGAGATTTTGGGCGACCTTGGGGAGGAGAAGAAGGGCAAGAAAGCTAGAAGATCATTCAAGCCCAAGGTCTAAGGCTCTCAAGGCAAGAAGGCAACATCATTCAAAGGGGAGATCGATCACGACTTGAAGGAAGGAGAACCGCGGCTAGAGGAAGCGTCATTCGGCATTCCTTTGGCGGGGGAAGCGTCATTTGGCATATTCTCGCCTCATCCTTCACCATTTCATCTAGGGAGTGTCATACTATGTCTTTGTTTCATGTTTTGCTTGATTGTATGCTTTGTTATGAGATGATGACACACTAGACCCCCAAGGGCACCGGGTGTTGGTGAACCTTGGGGGGTTTTAACATGTATTTTGGATGATTACTTGTTAATTCTATGCTTGGGTATGTTTGAGATCTAATCCATTGTTTTCATGCTAAGTGTTACACCAAGGAGAAATCCGTAGCTCTTTTATGATTGATGCATGTAGATGTGACTTGCTCGCATGTATTAGGTCATGAATGGATTAGAAGGGATACTTGTATCATCACGCAGAAATTGGGTGTTTGGTAGCCCTCCATGTAGGTTTAATCCGAAGAAGAGTAGGTTTATTCCTAAGCGAGATTTCCTTGTACTTAATGCAATCGTAGGGAATGTAGATTTGGAAGAAATTCCTATCTATGTTCAGTATGGGATTAGGGTTCAATCACGAGAAATTGGGGTTGTTCTAATCTTTGGAATCTCATGGTCCAATTTACCCTTGCATCTTTAAATCATCATCCATGTTGCATGATAACCCCTCAAGGGGATCCACATCCATAGGCCTTTGCACTTCATTGATTCTCTTGCTTGCTTATTGCTTGTTCTCTCTAATTTGCTAGCAAATCTTGTGTTTAGTTTTTATTTGTATTTAGTAGAGTAAATCCATCACTTAAGATCTTAGGCTAGATAATAGCTCGAGAAGGAGTAATAGGAGATCCTTAGCCCCGTGGAATACGATCCTCGTGTCTTTGCACGAGGTATTACTTGGCGATCCCGCATACACTTGCTGGGGAAGCGATCAAGTTTTTTTGGCGCCGCTGTCGGGGACCATTAAGGAATTCTAGGAAACTTTTTAGATTATTACTCTAGCCATTTCATTCTTTACTCATTTGTTGTTTTTTTCTTTTCCCTTGATCTTAACTTTCTATCAATTTTTTTCTTGGTTGTGCAAGGTATCAGTGCATGACACGCTCGAATCCATCGACCTTGATTACACCATACATGGCAAAATCCGAACATCAAGTTGGAAGACTACGATATAGATTTGACGATGGATTAATGGGCAAGCCCAATTTCATGTTTCACAATTTCCGAATGATTGTCTAGACGCACTTTTACTATCGGGGGACCCTAGTATAGCTTATGATGGAAGTGACTGGCACGCAGTGTTTAAGACCTTTTTGGAAAGTGGTGCCCCATCAGCGAGTGGAGGAAACATGTCACTAGCCAAACTGTTTATGTTGACTACCGAGGGTCAGAGATCCACTGCCATAATTCCCACTCTGGAGGATTATACTGAAATGGGCCAGATGCTAGCATTGGTACAGAATCTGATGTGGAACCCTCGATGATATACAAAGATGAAAGTCCTCGGATGTGATACTAGATGTTGTGAGTTTGGTGTCCATGGTATCGAAAACAACTCGATGATATTGCAGGTCGTAACAGGGTGATGGGCTTTGGAACAGAGGGTTACTGCCATCAACCGAGGAAGCACCCGACTTGGAGTTAAAATCACTACTAGACCATCTTGAATATGCTTTTTTGGGAGAAAATACGCAGCTTCCACTCATCATCTCTGCAAACCTATCAACTGAGCAGAAGAATAGATTGGTGGATATGCTAATGAGGCACAAGAGCGCGATTGCTTGGAAGATTGCGGATATAAAAGGAATAAATCCGTCGGTTTGCACTCACAAAATTCTAATGACGGATGAACACAAGCCCAGAGCCTTGCCCCAAAGAAGACTCAACCCAAACATGAAGGAAGTGGTTCGGGCAAAGATCATCAAGCTACTCGATGCAGGCATTATCTACCCGATATCAGACAGTGAGTGGGTAAGCCCCGTCCAGGTGGTCCCAAAGAAGGGGGGGATGACTGTGATCACAAATGAAAAAAATGAGTTGATTCCAACTCGTACAACTACCGGGTGGAGTCTATGTCAGTATTCCTCTGCTAATGAAGCATGAATGCGTCTATGTAGACTGTAATCGAGTAGTTGGGTGGCTCTTGTGCCTAACCAAAGCATGTGCATTCTCTAGAAAGATTTTAAAATGATTTTTGATGCAGCCCTACGTTAGTCGGACTCGGGATGTGTTGAATATTGAGTTGAAAATAAAAAAACCCTAGTGATCTTTTTGAGTACCTACCAAAGGTTTTGAAAAGAACAAGGATTTAGTTTCAAGCTATAGAATTAGAAGGATCTTACTTGGCCATTGAAGTAGCACTTAGTAGTTTAAGACTTAGTATTCTTTGTATGTGGAGTGATTAGCATCTAGAGTCAGATCGATTGAAGTCCTTGAGCTAGACCAGATCAGAGCAAATGAGATAAAGGATTCACTTACACGCACATACATATTAGGGGTGAGACAAGATATTTTTATTATGCTTAATGACTATAACTCAACATCTATGTTTCATTATCCTTTGCTTTTTGGAATCTTATATTTGCTTGAGCTAGAGGTATTGCATTTAGCCACTTCTCGCCTCTTTGTTTTTTTCATGAGTTGTTTGCTTTGGGGACAAGCAACGCTTAAGTGTGGGATGTTTGATAAGTGTCTAAATGTAGGTGTTTTTCATATATATATCGTATGCACTTTGCATGTATTTTTGTGAGGTTTGATGCCCGCTTTCGCGCTTAATCGCCTATTATTTGCTTTTGTAGGGCATATGGAAGCCATGGAGAACAAGAAGATATCATTTTGGCAAAAAGAGAAGAAAACAGGAATTTCATACTACCCCATACTACCCAATATGGGGGCCGTATGCACTGTAGCAGTGGATTGATTTGGTGTTCTGTCCAGATTTCCATACTACCCAATATACGGGGCCGTATGGAGGCCGTATGCACCCTGTATGGAACGCGAATCTAGGGTTTCTGAAAGTGCTATACTGACTCCCCATACGATCCCCTATACGGCCCGTATGCCCTCGGGGGTATATATACTCACTTTTAGGGCTGATTAAAGGACTTTTTGCTGGCCGACTTTTTGGGAGATCATTTTGGGAGATTTTGGGCGACCTTTGGGGAGGAGAAGAAGGGCAAGAAAGCTAGAAGATCATTCAAGCCCAAGGTCCAAGGCTCTCAAGGCAAGAAGGCAACATCATTCAAAGGGGAGATCGATCACGACTTGAAGGAAGGAGAACCACGGCTAGAGGAAGCGTCATTCGGCATTCCTTTGGCGGGGGAAGAATCATTTGGCATATTCTCGCCTCATCCTTCACCATTTCATCTAGGGAGTTTCATACTATGTCTTTGTTTCATGTTTTGCTTGATTGTATGCTTTGTTATGAGATGATGACACACTAGACCCCCAAGGGCCACCGGGTGTTGGTGAACCTTTGGGGGGTTTTTATCATGTATTTTTGGATGATTACTTGTTAATTCTATGCTTGGGTATGTTTGAGATCTAATCCATTGTTTTTCATGCTAAGTGTTACACCAAGGAGAAATCCGTAGCTCTTTTTATGAATGATGCATGTAGATGTGACTTGCTCGCATGTATTAGGGTCATGAATGGATTAGAAGGGGATACTTGTATCATCACGCCGAGAAATTGGGTGTTTGGTAGCCCTCCATGTAGGTTTAATCCAAGAAGAGTAGGTTTATTCCTAAGCGAGATTTCCTTGTACTTAATGCAATCGTAGGGAATGTAGATTTGGAAGAAATTCCTATCTATGTTCAGTATGGGATTAGGGGTTCAATCGCCGAGAAATTGGGGTTGTTCTAATCTTGGAATCTCATGGTCCAATTTACCCTTGCATCTTTAAATCATCATCCATGTTGCATGATAACCCCTCAAGGGGATCCACATCCATAGGCCTTTGCACTTCATTGATTCTCTTGCTTGCTTATTGCTTGTTCTCTAATTTGCTAGCAAATCTTGTGTTTAGTTTTTATTTGTATTTAGTAGAGTAAATCCATCACTTAAGATCTTAGGCTAGATAATAGCTCGAGAAGGAGTAATAGGAGATCCTTAGCCCCGTGGAATACGATCCTCGTCTCTTTGCACAAGGTATTACTTGGCGATCCCGTAAACTTGCGGGGAAGCGATTAGCTACGGTCATCCAAAATCCGTGAAACTTCGCCCGGGAGGTTTCCATGTGATGCCAAACGATGGGGCGGGGGTGCCGGGCTGGGATACCGCCGTCGCCCGGACGGCCCCGGCGGCGCCGGAGCGACGTCCCGCGACGGGACGGGCGCGCTCCGTGTCATCTTCCGATACACTCGTGCGTTTTTTATGAAACTTCAACCATTTGGGTTTTTTATGATGCCAACTCCATCTGCGATGGTCTCGCGGCAAGATTCCAAAGTCTATGGACCGGTCGTCCCGAGGCCGACGCATACTCCCCCGATCGATCATTGGCTACGATCATACAAAATCCGTGAAACTTAGCCCGGGCGGTTTTCATGTTATGGCAAACGATTTGGCGGGGGCGTTGGGCCGGGATGCCGCCGTCGTGCGGACGGCCTCGGCGGCGCCGGCGCGACGTCCCACGACGGGACGGGTGCGCTCCGTGTCATCTCACAATCCACTCGTGCGTTTTTGATGAAACTTCAACCCGTTGGAGTTTTTTATGATGACAAATCCATCTGCGATGGTCCCGCGGTGAGATTCCAAAGTCAACCGACCGGCCGTCCCAACGCCGACGCATACTCCACCGATCGAACATTGGCTACGATCATCCAAAATCCGTGAAACTTGGCCCGGGCTGTTTTCATGTGATGCCAAACGATGGGGCGGGGGCGCCGGGCCGGGATGCCGCCGTCGCCTGGACGGCCCCATCGGCGCCGGCGCGACGTCCCACGACGGCACTGGGGTTTTTTATGAAACTTCACCCCTTGGGGTTTTTTATTATGACAAATCCATCCGCGATGGTCCTGAGGCGAGATTCCAATGTCGATCGACCGTGCCGGCCCCGACGCCGACGATACTCCCCGATCGAACATTGGCTACGGTCATTCAAAATCCGTGAAACTTCGCCCGGGAGATTTTCATGTGATGCCAAACGATGGGGCGGGGCGCCGGGATGTAATGCCGCCGTCGCCCGCACGCCTCGACGGCTCCCGCCAGGGCGCCAGGCGGCCCTCACGATGGGATGAGCGCGCTCCGTGTCATCTCCCGATCCGCTCGTGCAATTTTGATGAAATTTCACCCCTTGGGGTTTTTTATGATGACAAATCCATCTGGGATGGTCTCGCGGCGAGATTCCAAAGTCGACCGACTGGCCGTCCCGACGTCGACGCATACTCCCAAGATCGAACATTGGGTACGATCATCCAAAATCAGTGAAACTTCGCCAGGGGGTTTTAATATGATGGCAAATGATGGGGTGGGGGCGCCGGCCTAGGATGTCGCCGTCGCCCGGACGGCCCTAGCGGCACCGGCGCGACGGGACGGGCAAGCTCCGTGTCATCTCCCGATCCACTCGTGCGTTTTTGATGAAACAACGCCCCTTGGGTTTTTTGATGATGACAAATCCATCTGCGATGGTCCCACGGCGAGATTCCAAAGTCGATCGACCGGCTGTGCCGACGCCGACGCATACTCCCCCGATCGAACAATATCTACGGTCATCCAAAATCTGTGAAACTTCGCCCGGGGGGTTTTCATGTGATGCCAAACGATGGTGTCGGGGCGCCGGGACGGGATGCCGCCGTCGCCCAAACGACCCCGGCGGCGCCAGCGCGACGTCCCACGACGGGACGGGCGCGCTCCATGTCATCTCCCGATCCACTCGTGCGTTTTTGATGAAACTTCACCCCTTTGGGTTTTTATGATGACAAATCCATCTGCGATGGTCCTGTAGCGAGATTCCAAAGTCGACCGTCCGGGCGTGCCGACGCCGACGCATACTCCCCCGATCGAACATTGGCTACGATCATCAAAAATCAGTGAAACTTGGGCCGGGGGATTTTCATGTGATGCCACACGATGGGGCGGGGGCGTCGGGCCGGGATGCCGCCGTCGCCCGGACGGCCCCGGCTGCCCCTGCCCGACGTCCCATGACGGGACGGGCGCGCTCCGTGTCATCTCCCGATCCACTCGTGCGATTTTGATGAAACCTCACCCCTTGAGGTTTTTTATGATGACAAATCCATCTCGGTGGTCCCGCATCAAGATTCCAAAGTCGACCGACCGGCCGACCTGACGCCGATGCATAATCCCCCATATCGAACATTGGCTACGATCATCCAAATTCTGTGAAACTTCGCCCGGGCGGTTTTCATGTGATGCCAAACAATGGAGCGGGGCGCGGGCCGTGACGCCGCCGTCGCTCGACGACTCCCGGCAGCGCCGGCGCAACGTCCCACGACGGGAGGGCGCGCTCCGAGTCATCTCCCGATCCACTCGTGCGTTTTTGATGAAACTTCACCCCTTGTGGTTTTTTATGAGGACAAATCCATCTGCGATTGTCCCGCGGCGAGATTCCAAAGTCGACCGACCGCCGTCCCCGACGTCAAGCATACCCCCGATCGAACATTGGCTACGGTCATCCAAAATTCGCGTGAAACTTCACCCGGGGTTTCATGTGATGCCAAACGATGTGGTGGGGCGCCAGGCCGGATGCCGCCCGGCCGCCCGATCGCCTCAGTGACGCCGGCCGACGTCCCACGACGGATGGGCGCGTCCTGTCATCTCCGGATCCAGGCGTTTGTTGATGAAACCACACCCTTGAGGGTTTTTATGATGACAAATCCATCTCGCGATTGTCCAGCCAGCCGAGATTCCAAAAGTCGACCGACCGCGCGCCCCGGACGCTGACGATACTCCCCCGATCGAACATTGGCTACGATAATCCAAATTCGCGAAAAATTTTGCCCGGGGTTTTCAGTGATGCCAACGATGAGGCGCGGTCATCGTCGCCAGGATGCCGCCGTCGCTGGACGGCTGGCGGCGCCGGCGCGACGCCCCACGACGGGACGGGCGCGCTCCGTGTCATCTCCCGATCCACTCGTGCGTTTTTGATGAAACTTCACCCCTTTGGGTTTTTTATGATGACAAATCCATCTGCGATTGTCCCGCAACGAGATTCCAAAGTTGACCGACCGGCCGCCCTCGACGCCCGACGCGATACTCCCCGATCAAACATTGGCTACGATCATACAAAAATCCGTGAAAACTCGCCTCGGGGTTTTCATGTGATGCTAAGCGATGGGGCGGGGCGCCGGGCCGATGCCGCCTGGACGGCCCCGGCGGCACTGACGCGAAGTCCAACGACGAGATGGGCGCACTCCGTGTCATCTCCCGATCCACTCCTACGTTTTTGATGAAACTTCACCCCTTGGGGTTTTTTATAATGACAAATCCATCTGCGATGGTCAGACGGTGAAATTCCAAAGTCGACCGACCGGCCGTCCCGACGCCGACGCATACTCCCCCGATCAAACATTGGCTACGATCATCCAAAATCCAAGAAACTACGCACGGGGGGTTTTCATGTTATGGCAAATGATGGGCGGGGGTGCCGGGTCGGGATGTCGCTGCCTCCCGGACGTGCCCCGGGCAGCGCGGGCGGGACGTCCCACGACGGGACGGCGCACTCCGTATCATCTGACAATCCACTCGTTGCGTTTTTGATGAAACTTCACCCCTTGGAGTTTTTTATGATGACAAATCCATCCGCAATGGTCCCGCGGTGAGATTCCAAAGTTGACCGACCGGCCGTCCCGACGCCGACGCATACTCCACCGATCGAACATTGCCTACGATCATCCAAAATCTGTGAAACTTGGCCCGGGGGGTTTTCATGTGATGCCAAACGATGGGGCGGGGGCACCGGGCCAGGATGCCGCCGCCTCGGACGGTATCACGGCGCCGGGCGGCGCCGGCCAGCAACGCCCCACGACGGACGGGCGCCTCCGTGTCATCTCCCGATCCACTCGTGCGTTTTTCATGAAACTTCACCCCTTGGGGTTTTTTATGATAACAAATCCATCTGCGATGGTCCCGTGGTGAGATTCCAAAGTCGACCGACCGGCCGTGTCGACGCCGACGCATACTCCCCCGATCGAACATTATCTACGGTCATCCAAAAATCCGTGAAAACTGCCTGGGGTTTCCATGTGATGCCAAACGATTGGGGCGAGGGCGCTGGCCAGGATGCCGCTGACGCCGACCGGACTGCCCGGCGGGCGCCGGCGCGGCGTCCCACGACGGGATCGAGCGCGGCCTCGTGTCATCTCCCCGATCCACTCGCATGCTGATGAAACTTCAACCCTTGGGGATTTTTATGATGACAAATCCATCCGCGATTGTCTTGCGGCGAGATTCCAAGGCCGACCAACCGGCCGTCCCGACGCCGACGCATACTCCCACGATCAAACATTGGCTACGATCATCCAAAATCCAAGAAACTTCGCCCGGGGGTTTTCATGTGATGCCAAACGATGGGGCGGGGAAGCCGGGACGGGATGCCGCCGTCGCCCTGATGGCCCAGGAGGCGCCGGCACGACGTCCCACGATGGGACGGGCGCGCTCCGTGTCATCTCCCGATCCACTCGTTTATTTTTGATGAAACTTTGCCCCTCGGGTTTTTTTATGATGACAAATCCATCTGCGATGGTCCCGCGGCGAGATTCCAAAGTCGACCGACCGGCCGTCCCGACATCGACGCATACTCCCCGGATCGAACATTGGCTACGATCATCCAAATTCCGTGAAACTTTGCCCGGTGGGTTTTCATGTGGTGCCAAACGATGGGTCGGGGGCGCCGGGCCGGGATGCCGCAGTCCCACGGACGTCCCCGCCGGCACAAGCACGACGTCCCACCACGAGACGGGCGCGCTCCGTGTCATCTCTCGATCCACTCGTGCGTTTTTGATGAAACTTCACCCCTCGAGGTTTTTTATGATGACAAATCCATCCGCGACGGTCCCGTGGCGAGATTCCAAAGTTGGCCGACCGGCCGTCCCGACGCCGACGCATACTACCCCGATCGAACATTGGCTACGGTCATCCAAAATCCGTGCAACTTCGCCCAGGGGGTTTTCATGTGATGCCAAATGATGGGGCGGGGACGCCAGGATGGGATGCCACCGTCGCCCGAACGGCTCCGGTGGCCCCGGCGCGACGTCCCACGACGGGCACGGGCGTGCTCGTGTCATCTCCCTATCCACTGCGTAGTGCTTTTGATGAAACTTCACCCCTGGGGTTTTCTATGATGACAAATCCATTTGGGATGGTCCCGCGGCGAGACTCCAAAGTCAACCGACTGGCCGTCCCGACGCCGACGCATACTCCCTGATAGAACATTGGCTACGATCATCCAAAATCCGTGAAACTTCGCCCGGGGTTTTTCATGTGATGGCAAACGATGTGGCGGCGGCGCCGGGATGGGATGCCACCGTTGCCCCGACCGCCCCGGTGGCCCCGGTGCGACGTCCCACGACGGGACGGGCGCGCTCCGTGTCATCTCCCGATCCACTCGTGCATTTTTGATGAAAATTCGATCCTCCGGGTTTTTTATGATGACAAATCCATCTGCGATAGTCTCGCGGCGAGATTCCAAAGTCGACCGACTGGCCGTCCCGACGTTGACGCATACTTCCCCGATCGAACATTGGCTACGGTCATCCAAAATCCGCGGAAACTCGCCGGTGGGTTTTCGCGTGATGCCAAACGACATGCGCCACGGACGGATGTCATTGCCGTCACCGATCACTTCCCGGCGGCGGGCGCGATGTCCCACGACGGACGGCGCTGGCCCGTCGTGTCATGCCCCGATCCACTGGTTGCTAAGAAACTTCACCAGCTTTCAAGTTGTATAAGAGGGAAGTATCTATTCATGAACCACCTTAAGTTATGAATAGGTACGCTAAACTTAATGACGCTAAAAGAGAGCTTCTGGGAGGCAACCCATGTATTTATCACGACAAGGTCCCCTATGCGATATCCCGCTAAAGTACACGGGTTTGTCAAGTAATAATCCCAAACTGAGCGGTATCGAATCCATGTGAGTAGGGAATAAAAATACTTAATTCGATTCTTACCTATGTAAAAGGTCAATGGTAATGAGTGTGACAATGATTCAATTCTCAACATAGAAAAGCAACAAGTAAGAGAGCAAAAAGTAAAGAAGGGGGTAGTAATCGATAAAGATGGGGTACTCGGATAATGCTTTTCACCCTAGGGATAATTGTTTCAAGTCAAGAACGCTTATTATGCTTCATAATCATCGCAATGATGAGTCGTGGAAAATCCTTAATTACATAGTCCCAAATCTAAGGTCAACCATGCCCTAACTCTATACATGTCAAGGAGGAGAAATCAAACAATCTCAACACCTCGCACTCGCATAGAGTTGCAACGAGCTCTAGGGATTCCAAGTGATAAATCTCTTCCTTATTATAGACTCCAACCCTTGGCCCAAGTGGAAGGTCCCTAACCACACTGAGCCCTAGATACTAAGATCACCTCAACGCTTCACCCGTTGCACGCGCTAACTGCTAGCCACACGAAAGTTCATCCCTTAGACCATTCTCTATTATGACCGCAAAGAACTCGAGGAACGGAGGTAGAATCTATCACGCTGAGGGGAAAGGGGACGCTGTACCTCCGACTCATCCTCTCAACCCTCTCCAACCTAGTTTTTGTCTAACGCTCGTGGTGTGTCACTCACCGCAAGGTTACCAACAAGAACTCTCAACCCCTAGTGTCATTCTAGGGAAATGTTCATACAATCAAGCATTCAAGGTTGAACTTACAATAAACATCAATTTATTGAACGATAATAAAGAGGTTCAAAGAAACAAATACATCTTAGGGTTCACAATACTCGAGTACCCACTAGGGGTTTAGCTCTCCATGGAGCTAAGTACAATCAAAAGAAATAGAATGTAAAAAGCAATGAATCCATAAAGAAACCCCTTGATAGTCGTGTCGATGGTCTTGTGGAAAGTCCTCTACTGTCAGTCCAAGGATTCCCTCGTCCGAGTATAGGATACGCCCACTCAAAGCTCCCCTACCAACCTTCTTCCTAAGGAATGACGATGTTGGAGCCATAGAACCTCTCCAAAACCTTAGCCAATACCCCTCGAAACCCTAGCCAAATCCCTTTCTCAAGTTGGGGAAATGATGGAGAAAAGAATACTAAAATCTGGGCTGATTCGGCTATTAAATAGGGCTGAATCGGGAAACTACACGGGCGTGGATGATTCACGCGCCCCTGGGGAATTTCCACATGGGCGTGGATAATTTCCACACGCCCGTGTGGATCCTCTAAACTCCTGTTTTCTCGGCCGACTGTAAACAGTGCTGCTACATTACTTTCTACAGTGTTGCTACAGTGCTTTGCTACAGTATTAGACCTGAATAGCTTCCCGAATCCATACTTTCATCGGAGTAATGCAAACAGGCACACGTTCACATCGTAGATTACTTGTATCTTCAATGATAGGCACGTTGGTGAAGCTCTTGTTCTATGTACATAAGTCAGAATGCTCGAGTGTGGCTGCCTTTGTGCCCCTCCAAATAGATGTGCCAACTCGAATATGAGAAGGTTGGCACACACTCTAGCATCTCACATCGACCGGCTGTCTTCGCGTTTGAACCTTAGCAAGATTTTCTCCAAAATCAGTGCATTGTAATCCACATTGGCTTCTTTTCTTCATACTTGGCCTCACAACCCTACCTGCATAAAAGTAACATAAAAACACACATATTAGTGTAAAAACCTGAGAAAAGTAATGCTCAACATAAGGAATGAACGCTTCATATTCATATCGTACAAGCACTTATCAACTGCTTTTCTAGTTTTTAGTTTAGTTTTTCCGTGAATAAGAGCTTTAGTGTTGGTGTCTTGATTTGTACATGTTATTGCTGTGTTTTTCTCATGGATTATTGGTGTTTTAGTATGCTTAAATGTGATTGGTGAAGTTTTAGGTCATTTGAGCTTGTTTTAATGAGTCTCATGTTAGTTTTCCCCTGTATATGTAGCCTTTGTATGTGTATAAGTGTTGAAGAAATTTGTCTGTAGAGTGTTGGCAACGCCCCTTGCATATGACCCGCAAGTGCACGGTTTTGTAGAAGTAATAAATCCCAAGTGAGTGGCGTATCGTATCCATAGGGAGTAGGGAATAAAAATACTAAAATTGCTACTTAACCAAGTAAAGATGAACAATGATTATGTTGACAAAGTGTAAAGTTAACTAATTTGTTGACAATGATTGTGTTGACTAATGTTTCAAGCGCAAATGTATCATATCCACAATGATTGTGTTGACTAATGTGTTGACAATGATTGCGCAGTGACCCGCAAGTGCACCGGGTTTGTCAAGTAATAAATTCCCTGTGAGTGGGTTATTGATAAGTGCTTGTGTGTTAAGAATGCGAAGTATTCTTTACTTATGATGTGCATGACTTTTATCAGGTTTAAGCGCTAATACATGTGTTTTTGTGTTCATTTGTGCATATAGGGTTGTGAAGCTACGTATTAAGACAAAAAGCCAAAAGTAGATCGTGAACGCACTATTTGGTGGAATCTTGGAAGCAACAAACAAGAAAACACAAGTGGGGATCTAAGCTACGTGAATGTGTGCCAATCTCCATGTATTCAAGCCATTACAATGAGTTCGAGGAGCATGAAGGCAGTCACATTTGTGTATCCCAACTTGTGTAATGATAGCAAGATCTTCACCAATAAACCTATTTATTCAAGATGCGACGCAATCTACGGCATAAACGTGTGTCCATTTATGTTGCCTCAATGAAAGGTGGATTCGAGAGTGTTTTTGGCATGGTATCAGAAAGGTGTCATCGCAAAGAAATCACCGTAGCTATTTAATATAGTCAAGTATTGTCTGCACAGGTCGAAAAATCAAAATTCAAGAGAATCCACACCAGCGTGTGAAATTTTCACACCAGCGTGTGAAATTTCCACGCGCCCGTGTGGAAATTCCATAGGGGCATGTAGAACATCCACAGTTCGTGGACGCCTCGATTCCACTTATTTAAAGCCATTTTTTCAGCCTTTATTTTCAAAGATTCTTTTCTCCATTCTTTCCCCAAGTTGAGAGTGGGCTGAGGCCAGGGTTTAGAGGGATTTTGACAAGGCTTTTGGATTGGTTCCCTGGCTTCAATACTGTGCTCCACTTGGAAGAAGGTTATTAGGGGAACTTTCGTCGGCACCTATTCGGCGAGGTGTGGCCTAGGCTAGATAAGGGGACCTTTGGAGAGGATAAGGCCACTCCACAAGACCATCAACATGAACACTAAGGAGGTTTTTCTATGGATTACTTGTTTTTACATTCAATTTCATTGTTGATTGTAACTAGCTCCATGAAGAGAGCTAAACCCTCCGTGGGTACTTTGGATTTGTGAACCCTAGGATGCTATTGTTTCTTTAAACCTTTTATTATGCTTTTTTTAATTGATGTTTTAATTGAGTTCCAATCTTGAATGCTTGTTGAAAGATTTCTCCCTTAGAGTGACACTAGGGTTCAGAGTCTGTATTGATAACCTTTGTGGATTTGTGACATGCCATGAGGGTTAGATAAGGCTAGATTAGAGAGGGTTAAGAGGGTGAGTTGAGAAGTAGCCCAGCATCCCCTTTCCCCTTCGATTTGATTTACTCTATCTCCACATTCGAAGAGTTCTTTGTGATTATAGTAAAGTCAACAGGCTAATGCATGACCTTCCGCTGGGCTTAGTTGCAAAGGCAACGGAGTTAAGCATTGAAGTGATTTTAGCATCTAGGGTTTAATTGTGAATAGGGACCTTCCGCCTGGACCAAAGGGTTAGGTCTACACATAGGAATAGGGTTTATCACTTGGAATCCCTAGATTATCTTGCAACTATACATAGTGCGAGGTGTTAAGACTAATCGGTATTACCATTGGGACTTGGTGCAGAGTTAGTCATGGTTGACCTTAGATTTGGGACCATGTATTTTAGGATCTCCATGACTCATTAATGCATTAGTTAGGAAGCATAATAGTTGGTTTTGCACTTGAAGCAATAATCCTAAGCGAAACAATATCCGAGTACCCCATTTACATTGTTTGCATTTTTCCTCTCAATTATTGTGCCTCTCTCTCTTTGATTTTTTTTTATCTCTTTTTATATCAATCTCATTCATCATACCATCGATTTATTCTCATCATAGTTAGATAGCAATCATTGTGTTTCTATTCACTATTCCCTATGGCTACGATATGCACTCACCTTGGATTTATTCGGTCATGTGAAATTTTGGGCGCCGTTGCCAGGCAATAGGCGTTTTGGAAACACTTTGCACTTTACTATTTTAGCTATTTTAGCTATTTATTATTCATTCTATTTCACACTTTTTTATTCTTCCATCATTCTCATTTGTTTTCTTTTGTTATGCCCTATTTTTTCTTGCAAGAATTTTAAATGATGATTGACCTAGTCGTTGCTTTATATTTTCATGTCGAAGCTCTCTAGGAAAAAAGTTGATAGAATTGTTACTTCACAACAGCAGAGCAATCCATGTTACAGCACATATCATCCAATTGAAGTGGGCTACCCAAACTTATTATGGACTAATGATGGACAAGATTGGGAAGCACCTCAAGAAGAATGTCAAAAGGATGAGATAATTAGAGAGGATGCACTTCAGTTGCAAAAAGTATTAGCTAATTTTATTGAAGAAACTGATGTTCCTGTTAAAAATATTGAGACGACACTAAGATGTCATGAAGCCTCCTTTAAAAACCTTGAGCATCAAATAGGAGGGATACTTGGTACACTCTTTAAGGAACAACAAGTATTTGAGCAAGCAATTCAAGTTTATTATAGAAATGATGTGGTAGTGAACGACAATGAAGAAGTTGGAAAAATTGAGTACATTGGTGCAGATAATGAAAAGAAATAAGTTGAATACCATTTTGAGGTTTTGGATTGTGTGAATGAAGATTGTGCTTGTGAGCGAGAAAATTTTCAAGGGGATTTACTAGTGTCATGTTCCTTTCAAGCCGAAAATACACAAAAAGAAGTGAATCCTAAGGTAATGGAACAAGCACCTCTTTTTGGGATTGATAAACTCGTAAATTATAAGAAAGAGATTTTGGGTTTGGAAGTAGATGTGGGCAGGAGATTAAAGCCATCCAGTGACCCACCTATGCTAAGCTTGGACAATTCCCAACCCAAATTGTTTCCTTGGAGGCCAAATGTAAGATGGTTTTACTCTCCAACAAATATTCCGCCCCGGCAAGTAGATTTTTGGTTTAGAGGAAGTAGCTATACAATGTCTAGTCGGGAGGAACACTCTTTTCAAGCCTCCATAAGGAAAGGAAAAGGTGTGTCAAGCTAAGTGATGTAAAACAGGGGCTTCTTTGGAGGCAACCCAAGTTTTTAATGTTTTTCTAGTTTTTAGCTAGTATTTGCATGAATAAGGCTTTAAGTGTTGGTGTCTTGATACTTAGATGCTTTTGCTGAGATTTACTTGTGGACATTGTGGTGTTATCATGTGCCTAATCATGTGTGGCAAAGAACCTTGGTCATTTGAGCTTGTTTTTGTTTTTTCTCTGGTTAAAATTGCATTGTTAGGCAGACTTCGAGTGTATATCTCTGAGCGACCTTGTGATGGTCCGCGCCCGTGCAGAAGTTTTGCACGAGCGTGTGTTCCCTACAGAGACTTAGAGATTTTTCCCGAGAAGAAACAGGGGCGTGGACTTGCCCCTGTGGATGATTCTATCAACAAACGCGTAGGCATGGGTAATTTTTGTATGCCCGTGTGGTTCTCTGCAGAGAATTTCACCTCCATCCCAAGAAGACAAAGGGGCATACGTCTATCCTTATGAATTGGCCAGTAAGGATCCACGCCCATGAGGAATTTTTGCATGGGCATGTGAATCACTTAGAGAATTTTCTTGGTTGGACAAAGAAACCATAGAGGTGTGCATTTGTCCCTGTGGGTCAAGCACACGGGCTTGGAAATTTTCCACTCGCCCATGCGGATGCATTCTGAAACATAGGGTGTCATCCCCGTGAAACCACAAGCGCGTGCGTCTGCCCCTGTGGGTCTTTCCTGTGGAGTCACACGGGTGTGGGTAATTTCCACACGCGTGTGTGGATGTACAGAACTGAAAAGGCTGCATTTTCTCTTTATAAATTTATTTTTCTTTTCATCTTTTCACTCGCAAACATTCTGGGAAAACATCCTAGCACTCTCTCGACCTCTCAACGCCGTTTTAGAGGGTTGTTAGTTGAGTTTTCTGACCGGTTTCTATTCTTTCATTCTCATTTCATTAGTAAGCTTCTCTTTCTCTTTTGGTAAACCAATCTTCATTTATTTTGCGGCACCAGCATCATCTTCACTAGCAGCGGCAACAAATGCACCAGCAATTAACACCGACACTTGAGGTGTCTTTACCTTCTTTGTTTTTATTTTTTTCATTTTATTTTTGCATTTTATTTTGGACTTGCATACTCAGAAAAGATCTTCCTTCTGGGTTTATCTTTTATTTTTATGTCGAGTTGTATTTCATTACTCTATGTTTTATATAATTGAGTCATTTTTGTTTGTTGAGCTTTACTGAACCCCATTGTGTATCCATACAGTTGGTCTTGTCAGTATGGGAATTGAGAACTAGTTATGGACACGGTCAAGGTGTTTCACACTTGACCGTGTGTGTTTGACAGCCCGTTGGAACATCAATCCCAAGGACTTAGCTCCATCAACCGCACAACTAGGAGTTAGGGGAGTAATGTTTCAATTGCCCACGCCCACATTTGTATTAAATTGTTTTACTTTTATTGTGCTTACATGCCTACATTAAGGTCAATGTAAATCTTAAGTGTGGGGGGGAGTTTACATTGCACATGTCGTTTATATAAATTTTGATTGACATACATGCTCACGTAGCCAATGATGGTTCACCTTAGTTGCAATGTTTGTATTCTTGAGTTAAGGAGAATTTTAACATTGAATGTTTTCATGCTCTTGTTTGTTCTTGAATTTTTAGGAATTTTTGCCCGATTGACACTTGTTGCACTACTCGTTCATTAAACTCTTTTGGAAACTCAAGTTCGATGTTAATAATTAGTATTCTTTTTTTTCTTTATTTTGTTAAAAAAAGAAAGGAAAATATAGTGTTTAGTTGTGCATTTGGGCGTGGAAAGAGCTACCACCTATGAAGTATGAGCTACTCTCATAAGTCAAATATTAGTTATGCCCTAATGAGAGAAAGAGCTATCTCATAGGATGAGTGAAAGCTATCACCACGGTAAAAAGAGAAACGGCCGCTTTGGAAAATCCTACCTTAGAGGATGTGTGAAGGTACTACCATCTTTTTAATTGTTGTCGCTTTGTGTAAATAAATAAGTCCTTTATACTTAGAAGTTTGAGGAGTATAATTTGGTTTGACTTGAGTGAGTTTACACACACTTACACGATTTTGGGTTTGTTGTCCTTTTTCATTCATGTTTTTAGCTAGAACATTGATTTTTCGTATTTATTGTTGAAATTTCCCTTGTAGAATGCTCTCCTTGCATGCTTTGGTGAACCTAAGGCCGAGCACTTTTATTATATCCTTCTTCAATGCTTCAATGTTTTATTTTTGCTTGAGGACAAGCAAAAGCTTAAGTGTGGGCGAGTTTGATAAGTGATTGTGTGTTAAGAATGCGAAGCATTATTTCCTTATGATGAGCATGACTTTTATTAGGTTTAAGTGCTAATACATGTGTTTTGTGTTCTTTTTCACATATAGGGTTGTGAAGCTAAGTATTAAGAAAAGAAGCCAAAAGTAGATCTTAAACACACTATTTGGTGGAATCTATGAAGCAACAAACGCGAAGACACAAGTGGGGCTTTAAGCCACATGAATGTGTGCCAACCTCCATGTATTCAAGCCATTACAATAAGTAGGAGGTGCACGAAGGCAGTCACATTTGCGTATCCCAACTTGCACAATGATAGCAAGATCTTCACCAATGCACTCGTTTATTGAAGAAGTCACACAATCTACAGTATAAACGTGTGCCCTTTTATATTGCCTCGATGAAAAGTGGATTCAGGAGTGTTTTTGGCGGAGGGTACTGCAGCTGGTTATTGTAACAAATCGCTGTAGTAATTTACTATAGCAATTACTGTTCACAGCCGGCCAAAAATTAGAATTCCAAAGAATCCACACAGGAGTGTGGAATCTCCACAGGCCCATATGGAAATTCCACATCGGCGTGTCGAACATCCACAGGCCCGTGTGGATGCCCGATTCTAGCCTATTTAAAGCTGTTTTTCAGCCCGATTTCAGCATTATTTTTTCCATTCTTTCCCCAACTTGAGAGTGGGTTGTGGCTAAAGTTTAGAGGAGTTTTGGCAAGGCTTTGGGAGTGGTTTTCCGACTTAGACACCGCGCTCCACTCGAAAGAAGGTTATTAGGGGAGCTTTCATCGGCACCGATTCGGCCAGGTGTGCCCTAAGCTTAACAAGGGGACCTTTGGAGATGATGAGACCACTCCACAAGACCATTGACACAAACACCGAGGGGGTTTTTCTATGGATTACTTGTTTTACATTTGATTTCAATGTTAATTGTAACTAGCTCCATGGAGAGCTAAAACCCCTAGTGGGTACTTGGATTTGTGAACCATAGGATGCTATTGTTTCTTTAAACATTTTATTATGCTTTCCTTAATTGATGTTTAATTGAGCTTCAATTTTGATTGCTTGTTGAATAATTTCTCCTTTAGAGGGACATTAGGGTTGAGAGTCTATATTGGTAACCTTTGTGGATGGGTGACACAACATGAGGGTTAGACAAACCTAGATTGGAGAGGGTTGAGAGGTTGAGTCAAGAGGTCGCGAAGCGTCCCCTTTCCCCTTCGATTTGATTTACTCTACCTCCACATTCCAAGAGTTCTTTGCGGTCATAGTAGAGTGAATACGCTAAGGGATGACCTTCCACTGTGGTTTAGTTGCAAAGGCAACGGAGTGAAGCGTTGAAGTGATTTTAGCACTTAGGAATTAATTATGACTTGGGATCTTAAGCCAGGAACAAAAGGTTAGGTCTACAGAGAGGAATAGGGTTTATCAGTTGAAATCCCTAGAGTGTCTTGCAACTGTACACAGTGAGAGGTGTTGAGACTGATTGGTTTCTCAACCGGGACTTGGTGCAAAGTTAGTCATGGTTGACCTTAGATTTGAGACCATGTATCTTAGGATCTCCATGACTCATTAATGGATTAGTTAGGAAGCATAATAGTTGGTTTTGCACTTGAAGCAATAATCCTAAGCGAAACAATATACGAGTACCCCATTTACATTGTTTGCATTTTTCCTCTCAATTATTGTGCCTCTCTCTCTGATTTTTTTTTTCTCTTTTTATATCAATCTCATTCATCATACCATCGATTTATTCTCATCATAGTTAGAGAGTAATCATTGTGTTTCTATTCACTATTCCCTTTGGATACGATACCCACTCACCTGGGATTTATTGCTTCGACACCCGTGCACTTGTGGTTTACACGCATATTCGGTCATTTTAGTTATCGTATCCACAGGGAATAGTGATCAGAAACCCTAAGATTGCTTTTTAACTATGATGAAGATGAATTATTGATAGTATGAACAAAACTAAAAGAAATAAGAAAGAAAGGTACTATAAAATTAGAAGAAAGGCAATCGATAGAAGGTGGGGCACTCGGACATTGCTCCCCTAGTAATATTGCTTCAAGTGCAAGACCAACTATTATATCTCCTAACTGATTCTTAATGAGTCGTGGAAATCCTAAAATACATGGCCCAAAACCTAAGGTCAACCGTGACTAACTCTACACTATGCCCAGGTGGAGAAATCGCTCAGTCTCAACACCTTATATTGTGTACAGTTAAAAAAAGCTCCAGGGATTCCAAGTGATAAACCCTATTACTATAAATAGGTCAAACCTTATGGTCCCGGAGAGAGAACCCTAGTCACAATTAAGCCCCAGATACTAAGGATTACTTCAACGCTTCACTCTGTTATTTGTGCAACTAAGCCCGAGCGGAGTTTCTCTCTTAGCACATCACTCTATTGTGACCACATAGAACGCTAGAAACATAGATGTAGGATAAATCACACCGTAGAAGAAAGGGGACACTCCGCTACCTCTCAACTTACCATCTCAACCCACTCCAATCTAGCATTATCTAACCATCATGGCGTGCCACTCATCCGCAAAAGCTACCAAGATGGACTCTCAACACTAATGTCACTCTAAGGGAGAAATCATTCAACAAGCATTCAAGATTCGAAGTCAATTAAAGAAATCAATTAAGGAAAGCATAATTAAAGGTCAATGAAGCAATAACATCCTACGGTTTACAAGTCCAACTACCCACTTGGGGGTTTAGCTCTTCATGGAGCAAGATGCAATCAATAATTAAATCGAAAGTAGAAACATATAATCCATAAGAAAACCCCCTTGGTATTTGTGTTAATGGTCTTGTGGAGTAGCCTCGTCCTTTCGAAAGGTCCCCTTGTGAAGCCTAGGGCACACCTCGCTTGATCGGTGCCGACAAAAACTCACCCAATAACTAAATTCTAAAAGAAACACGGGGTTAAAGCCGTAGAACTACTCCAAAAGCCTTGCTAAATCCCCTCTAAACCCTAGCCCCAAGCCTCTCAAAAGATGGAGAAAAGATGGAAGGAAGGATGAAAGATGGATCCCCAAATCGGTACAAGTCGCGGCTTTATTAAAGCCTGTTATTGGACATCCACACTGCAAGGGTAATTTCCACACGCCCGTGTGGATTTCTAGAAATCTAATTTTTTGCTAGCTATGAACAGTAACTACTACAGTAAAATTGCTACACTGATTTGCTACAATACCTGCTACGGTATCCCCCAAAAACACTCCCGAATCCACACTTTTCATTGAGACAACATAAACGGGCGCACGTCTATGCCGAAGATTGCATCCCTTCTTCAATCAAATGCCATATTGGTGAAGATCTTGCTAATACACAAGTTAGAATACGCAAATGTGACTGCCTCTGTGCCCTTCCAAATCATTGTAATTGTTAAACGCATGGAGGTTGGCACACATTCATGTATCTTCGATCACAACTTGTGCCTTCACATTTGTTCACTCCAATACTTCATCAACAAAGTACAATCGCAATCTACTTTGGCTTCTTTCTTTCATTATTTCGCTCCACAACCTTCATGCATGAATGTTCACAAATACACATGTATTAGCACTAAAATCTGATAAAGGTAATGCTCATCATAAGAAAAGAATACTTTGTATTACTAATACACAAGAACTTATCATTCTTGTTCATGTAGGAAATGGTTTATCATCTTAGTTGTAATAGATTATATTCTTATGTTTAGGAGAATTTTTAACATTGAATACTATTATGCTCTAGTTTTTACTTGAATTTTTAGAGGAATTTTTACCTGATTAAAACTTGTTGCACTTCTCATTCATTAAACCTTGTGGAAACTAAAGTTTGACATCTAAGGGACTATTTATAGTTTGTTTCTTGTTTTAATTTCCATGAAAAAAAAGAAATAGAAAAAATATATGTTGGTTTGTTTGTGCATTGGGGGTGGAAAGTGATGAGTCATCACACGACACTGTAAAAAGAGAGCATACGACTCCCCGGCCGCTAGTTCACTGGTCATCAAGAAATAACCATTTGGGCAAACACAAGAGGGTCATATTCCTAAGGGCCCAAGATCTGCTATTACTTCCTCCTAGCTATCACTATCTAGTTGACCAAATAAAGAGATTGTTGTTTCAAATCATAAAAACAAAATAAATAAAAGAAAGAACTATAAATAAAATGGACTAAGGAACACTATACAAGTAATCTGAAGAACAAGTAGCAATGAGAACTAAAGGCCTCGGGCAAGGACCCCCTTGGGATAAGAACAAGTTAGGATGAATCTGGTAGTTTAATCACAAGGTTGGCCAGAGTTGGTCCGGTAGACTCGAATGTCGACTACCCCGAAACCTCCATGAAGTAACCCTAATGCAATACAGGTTCCTCCATCTGGAAAATAGACCTACGATGTCTTTGGGAATAGGGAGTCTTGCATAGGGTAATTCTAATGCTCGCTCTCAGCTAGAACCACCCTAATGCATGCAGGGAGCTACTAGCAACCAGAACCTTCGGTGCATCGGTACATTGAATCCCCCTTCAATCATTGCACGACCTAATACATGAAAGCATCCCACAATACATGTACAATTCATGAATCAAAACCTAGGGAATCCATCAATTCTAGGTTAAACATCAAAACAATAGATTGAAACCAACAAACATGCCAACAATCAATTAAAACTAACAAATATCATCCATCCATACAAACAAGTTCTTCTCCCAAGGCTCACCAGAGCACAATGGCCTTGGGAGGCTAGTTCCACATCATAAAGAGAGAAAACAAAATATAACTGATGACAAAGCCCATCAAAATCTCCTTAGATACAGGCTAGAAGGTGATGATGAAGGCTCACTGGATCCGCGTTGGTGAGCTCCTTGATGACCTCTTTGAGTGGTACCTTCTTCTTCCCTTTGGTTCTTACTCTTCAAATCATCTTCCAATCTGGTGATGGTGGTGGAGAATGATGGAGATGATGGTGGAGAATGATGGAGAAAATGGTGGAGAATGGTGGAAGAGATGGTGGCAAAATACTGCTCCCAAAAAACCCTAGGTTGCCTTATATAACCTCAAGATAATGGTTTTGCCCGTGTGTGTGTGGGCGGTATGCGGGGCACAGACAAGGCTGCACAGCTCAATGCCTGGGATGTACGGGCACTGTGTGGACTGCACAATGGCCACACAAAAGTGTGTGGTCACTGAGTGCCAACACAGGGTTCTGTGAAATGCTTTTTGTGCATTATTTTGCGTCCGGAGCTCATGTAAACTTCATTTCTTCATCAATCTTCTCCGAAATGACTCAAATGTAGTTCATCCTTTCAATTATGGTTCTTCAGTGTCTTGAAAAAATTATAACAAATAAAACACATAAAAGGCATTGGAGTCATAGAAGTATGCATGAAAGTGCATAAAATATATGCTATAAAAGTGATGTATTTAGACAATTATCAGAAAGAGCTACCACCTATGAAGTATGAAGCTATACTCATAAGTCGAATACTAGTTATGCTCTAACGAGAGAAAAATCTATCTCATGGGATGAGTGAAAGCTACTACCCATGTAGAAAGAGCTACCACCTTGAAAGTGTGAAAGCCACCTTGCCGGCCGCCTAGGAAAGGGCTACCTTAGAGGATTTGTGAAGCTACTACCTTCTATTTTCTTTTTGTACATAAATAAGTCCCTCTCAATTAGAACTTTAGGGAGTACATGCCTGATAAGTGCTTGTACATTAGTAATATGAAGCATTCTTTTCTTACAATGAGCATTACTTTTATCAGATTTTAGTGCTAATACATGAGTATTTGTGAACTTTCGCGCATAAGGGTTATGAAGCCAAATATGAAAGAAAGAAGCCAAAGTAGATTTTGATTGTACTTAGTTAATGATGTCTTGGAGTGAACAAATGTGAAGACACAAGTTGCGATCGAAGATACGTGAATGTGTGCCAACCTCCATACGCTCAAGCAATTACATAGTTTGGAGGGGCACAAAGGCAGTCACATTTGTGTATTCTGACTTGTGCAATGTTAGCAAGATCTTCACCAATATGGCATTTTATTGAAGAAGCGATGCGATCTACGGCATAGACGTGTGTCCGTTTATGTTGCCTCGATAAAATGTGTGGATTCAGGAGTATTTTTGGCAGAGTACTGTAGCGGAAAATCAGATTTCTAGAAATCCACATGGGTTTGTGGAAATTCCACACGCCCGTGTGTATGTCCAATTCCAAACCATTATAAAGCTGTGACTTGTACTAATTTGGGGATCCATCTTTCATCCTTCTTTCCATATTTTCTTCACCTTTGGAAGGCTTGCGGCTAGGGTTTAGAGGTGCTATGGCAAGACTTTTTGAGTAGTTCTATGGCTTTGACACTATGTTTCTCTTGGAAGATAGTTATTGGAGGAGCTTTCATCAGCACTGATCTGGCGAGGTGTTCCCTAGACTTGACAAAGGGACCTTTGGAAAGGACGAGGCTACCACACAAGACCATCAACATGAATATCGAGTGGGTTTTCTTATGGAGTACATGTTTTTACTTTTGATTTCATTATTGATTATATCCTGCTCCATAAAGAGCTAAACCCTTTAATGGGTACTTGGACTTGCGACAATGCCCCTTGCGTATGTCCCGTAAGTGCACGGGTTTGTTAAAGTAATAAATCCCAGATGAGTGGGTAACGTATCCACTTGAATTGTTTCTTAACTAAGCAAAAAGTGAATAATAGTTGTGTAACAAGATGTAATGTAAACAAAAGTAAAGGAGACAAGAGAGAAAGTACAAGTAAAGTGGAGGTAAGACAATCAATATAAATGGGGTACGCAGATATTGTTCCACCTAGGACAATCATTTCAAGTGCAAAAACGCTCTAATATGCTTCCTAACTAATGCATTAATGAGGCATTGAGATCCTTGAATACATGATCCCAAATCTAAGGTCAAACATGCCTAACTCTATACATGTCCCGAAGGAGAAATTGAATAATTTCTCTACTTTTCACTCGTATAGAATCGTAATGAGTTCTAGGGATTCCAAGTGATAAATCCTCTTCCTAGATGTAGACTTAACCCTTTGGTCCAGGTGAAAGGTCCCTAGTCACAATTAAGCCCTAGGTGCTAAAATCACTTCAACACTTCACTCCGTTGCCTCTTCAATTAAGCCCCAGTGAAAAGGATGAATCATAATGGAGGTAGGATGAATCATAATGGAGGGGAAAAGGCACGCTCCGCTATCTCTCGACTCACCCTCTCAACCCTCTCCAATCTAGCTTTGTGTAACTCTCGTGGTGTGTCACTCAATCACAAGGGTTACCAAAAAGAACTCTCAACCCTAGTGTCAATCTAAGGGAGTATTGAAACAATCAAGTATACAATATTGGAACTCAATTAACACATCAATTAATGAAAGCAATATAACAAGGTTTAATGAAACAAATACATCCTATGGTTCGCAAATCCAAGTACCCACTAGGGGGTTTAGCTCTCCATGGACCTAATTACAATAAATAATAACGAATGTAAAAGCAAGTAATCTATAGAAAACCCCCTCGATAGTTGTGACGTTGGTCTTCTGGAAAAGCCTCTACTCGTCTTATGGTCCCATTGTCTAGCCTAGGATACACCTCGCCGGATCGGTGCCGATGAAAGCTCTTCAGTTAACCTTATTCCAAATGGAGAGTGATGTCAGAGCCATAGAACCTCTCCCAATCCCTAGCGAATACCTCTCTAAACCCTAGCTGCCACCCTCTCTCATGTTGGGAAAAAGATGGAGAAAAAAATGTTGAAATCGCTACTGAAATCAGCTTTAAATGGGGCTGGAATTGGGCATCCACATGCCTCTGTGGATTCTATTCACAGGCCTGTGGAATTCCACATGGGCTTGGATAATTTCCACACGCACGTGTGGATTCTCTGGAATTCTCTTTTTCGGCCGGCTATGAACAGTACCTGCTACACTAAATTACTACATTATTTGCTGTATTATCCTGTTGTAGTACCAGTTAGATATAATCCCAAATCGATGTTTTCATCGAGGTAACATAAACTGGCATACATTTACATTGTAGATCGGTTTGCTTCTTCAACAACGGCTTCATCAGTGAAGATCTTGCTATTAATGCACAAGCCGGGATACTCAAATGTGACTGCCTTTGTGCTCCTCCAAATCATTATACTAACTTGAATATATTGAGGTTGGCACACATTCTCACATCTTGAACCCGACATATGTCTTCGCGTTTGATCTTTCTTAAGATTTCCTCCAAATGGTTCATTCACGATCTACATTGGCTTCTTCTTTAACATTCAGCTTCACAACCCTATATGCATGAAAGTAACATAAATGCACACATATTAACACTAAAACCTAATAAAAGTAATGCTCATCATAAGCAAAGAACACTTCGAATTCTTATCACACAAGCACTTATCAACTTGTAAACCCTAGGATGTTATTGTTTCATTGACCTTTTATTATGCTTTCTTTAACTGATGTCTTTAATTGAGTTCCAATCATGAATGCTTGTTGAATGATTTCTCTCTTAGTGTGACGCTAAGGTTAAGAGTCCATCTTGGTAGCCTTTGTGGATGAGTGGCACACCATGAGAGTTAGACAATGCTAGATTAGAAAGGGTTGAGAGGGTGAGTCGAGAGATAGCAGAGCGCCCCCTTGCTTCTCCAGTGTGATTTATCTTATCTCCAAATTCTTAGAGTTCTTTGCGGTCATAATAGAGTGAAATACTAAGAGAGGAACTCCGCTGGGTCTTAGTTGCGCTATCAATAGAGTGAAGCGTTGTAGTAATCCTTAGTATCTCGGGCTTAATTGTGACTAGGGGTCTTTCGCCTGGACCAAAGGGTTAGATCTACATATAGGAATAGGATTTATCACTTGGAATCCCTAGAGTTTCTTGCAACTATACACAGTGTGAGGTGTTGGGACAAAGCGATTTCTCGACTAAGACATAGTGTAGAGTTAGTCACGGTTGACCTTAGGTTTGGGACCATGTATTTTAGTATCTCTACAACTCATTAAGCATCAGTTAAAGACATAATAGTTGGTCTTGCACTTAAATCAATAACCCTAGGGGGAGCAATGTCCGAGTGCTCGAATTTCTATTGATTGCCTTCCCTCTCATTTTATTATGCCTCTCTTTCTTATTTTCTTTAGTCTTGTTCACATTGATTTTATCCACACTATTATTCTTTCATCTTCACTTAGTTAAGTAGCATTTGTTGTGTTTCTATTTACTATTCCCTGTGGATACGATAACCCACTCATCTGGGATTTATTATTTCGACAGACCCTTGCACTTGCAGGTCACACACAAGGGGCGTTGAGAAGTTTTTGCCACCATTGCCAGGGAATAGGAATTTTAGAAACACTAAGCACTTTGCTATTTTAGCTATTCATTGTTTATTATATTTCATCTTTTCTTGTTCTATCATCATTCTGATTTGTTTTTGTTTCTTTTGTAGCAGCTCCAGGTTATGACCTGAGGGAACCCTTTGATATTAGTTGAAGGAGATCCTAAACTTGAACGAACACTTCATATAATGGGTATAGAACCTATTCAAGAACAGAATCATTCAGCTGAAATAGAGGGTGAAGGATCTGAATGCATGGCTGAACAAAAGTGCTAATAAAGAACTCTTTCAGATTTTGTTAGACCCACTATTCTTGGGACACAATCAAACATTGCGAGGCCACCGGCAACAACCCAGAATTTTGAGTTGAAGCTGGCCTTTACTGAGATGGTTCAACAGTCTGCATAATTTAATGGGTTAGCCAATGAAGACCTAAATAATCATATTGAGAACTTCTATAAAGTTTATGACATGTTGAAGATTAATGGGGTTTCTGTTGATGTAATTCAATTGAGGGCTTTCCCATTCTGTTTAAAAGGTAGGGCCAAACAGTGGCTTTATTCATTGTCAAGAGCTTTCATCACAACATTAAACAAAATGGTAGAAGCTTTCCTTGCAAGGTACATCCATCTGGGAAAAATGACAAAGCTTCGTAATGAGATATCTTCATTTGTTAAGATGGAACTTAAAACTTTGTTTGGGACTTGGGTATGATTCAAAGGCCTTTTGCAGAAGTGTCCACAATAGGGTTCCTCGAGTGGATGATCATTTATACATTTTATAACATGCTGAGCTCAAGCAACAAACAAGTTCTAAATGATACCACAGGAGGTACAATGGGAAACAAGACTTCCAAAGAAGCCCGGTAATGAATCAAAGAAATGAGTTTGAATAGCTAGCAATGGAATGTAAGAGAAAGGAAGAAAGTGGCTAGACTCTATGAAATCGATGCAGTTAAATCATTGGTAGCCCAAGTAGAGGCGTTAAGCAAGAAATTAGATACATTGACATCACCAAGGGTAGCTGCAATCACAAGTTGCGCTGGTTGTGGGGGTTCAAATATGCCATCTGGTTGTCTTATTTCGATTGCCACTTCATCCCCAACTGAACAAGTAGAATTGCTAGGCAATTCGGGAAGAGGATAAGGTAATCCTTATAGCAACACCTACAACCAAGGGTGGAGAAGCCACCCCAACTTTTCTTGGAATAACTAAGGGCAACAAAAAGCCATGGCACAATCGGGTTTCCAACAACAACCCCCAAACATGGAGAACCGAATTTTAGGTTTAGAGACCTGAATGACTGACTTAGAGAATGCTTTGACATGATTCATCCAATTATCGGATACAAGGTTCCAATCAGTCAAAGCTATACTTCGCAATCACATGGTGTCATAGCTCAATCTAGAAAATCAAGTGGGGCAAATTGTGAAGTCACTGTCGGAGAGGCCACAAGGAAGCTTGCCTAGTAACACCGACACCAATCTGAGAGAACATGTAAAGGCGATCAGTTTGAAAAGTGGTCGTGAGGTTGAAGGTAGGCTTCAAGTGAGAAGACCAATGTTAAAGCACCAGAGGTTGTAGAGGTTGAGGAGAGAGTAAACAAAGAGAAGGAGGTGGCACCCCCATCATACAAGCCAAGAATCCCTTATCCTTTAAGGTTAAAGAACGATTAAAACGATGAGCAATACAAGAAGTTCTTGGGTCTATTTAAGCAATTGCACATCAACATTTCTCTTATGGAGGTGTTGTCCCAAATGCCTCGGTATGCAAAGTTTTTAAAGGATCTTTTGACCAACAAGAGGAAGTTGGAGGAGAGTGCATTAGTGATCTTAGATGCCTGTTTTTCGGCAGTTTTGCAAAAGAATATGCGGAACAAGAAGAAAAACACCAGAAGCTTCATCATCCCCTGCAACATTGCTAATTTGGGTGAAGAGATGGCATAGGCGGATTCAAGGGCTAGTATCAACGTCATGCCATAATATTTCGTTTAGAAGCTAGGCTTAGGAGAGCTTAGGCCTACTCAGATGATACTTCAATTGGTGGATCGAACAGTGAGGCATCCGAGGGGCATCATTGTAGACTTGCTATTCAAGATTGACAAGCACATATTTTCTGTAGACTTCATAGTGTTGGATGTCTATGAGGATGTAGATGTTCCTTTGATACTTGGGAGGCCATTCTTGCGCACTTCCAAGGCACATATCGACATGGACGACGGGGTGTTGACGCTAAGGGTTGGAGACGACAAGCTTACATACAACCTCACCGAAGCTATGCGACATTCTCTTAACTTTGATCATACTCTTTATTTTCTTGACATTACCAATGAACTAATCGATGAATATGTGTAGGAAATGATGAATCTGGACCCGTACGAGGAGTTTCTAGACCAATGAATTGAGGATGAAGAAGTCTTAATGTTTGGTCAAGAGGAGAAGGTACAACCTATCCCGGGGATCATGAAGAAGATGCTCCGGATGATGAAGCGTGCAAGGAGATGTCACAAAAACCGCCCCAAGGCTAATGATGATGAACAAGAATAGAGTAAGAGAGATGAACCCTTGTGCGATAACAAATCCAATAACTCCCCCTCTATCTTCAAAAGACTATGTTCATCGTGCTTTCAGGTCATGGGTAAGAGGAAAACTTTCATCTATTAGCCCTTGTGAGGTAAGGAAAGGTACATCAAGCTAAGTGATGTTAAACAAGCACTTCTTGGGAGCCAACCCAAGTCTTTACTTTTTTCTAGGTTTTAGTTACCAGTTGCATGAATAAGAGGTTAAGTGTTGGTGTCTTAATCTTTTACATGCTATTGATGTGATTTTCTCGTGGATCTTTGGTGTTTTCATGTGCTTAATTGCGTTTAGGTGAAGCTTTTTGGTCATTTGATCGTGTTTTCTATGTTTCTCTGATTACATTTTCATAATATAGATAGGATTTGAATACTTGTAAATGTTCCGAAATTTTTTGTTATTTTCTCTAAGTAATCTAGAGAAACACACACGACCGTGTAGAAAGTCCACATGGGCGTGTGTTTGCATTCAGAGCTCATCCTGAGAAGACACAGGGGCGTGCGTTTGCCCCTGTGAATGACCTTATGATGGTCACACGCCCGTGTGTTTCTCTGCAGAGGTTCAGAGGGCTATCTCGAGAAGACACAGGGGCGTGTGTATGAGCCTGTGTTTGACCCTGTGAACTACACACGGGCGTGGTTAATTACCACACGCCCGTGTGAATTCCTGTAAAGAGTTCTCCATCATCTCGAGAAGACACAGGTTCATGTGAATACCCTGCGAGTACCCCTGTGAAGATCCACACGCCCGTGTGGAATTTTCACAGGGGTGTGTGGAACACTTAGAATTTTTCTCGGTTGGACAGAGAAGCTACAGGGGTGTATGGGTACCATTATGGGTCAGGCACACCGGCGTGGCCCATGTGGATGCATTCAGAGATGAAGTGTGCTATCCTGAGAGCACACAGGGGTGTATGTCTGCCCCTGTGATACTTTCCTATGGAGTCACATAGGCGTGGGTAATTTTCACACATCTGTCTGGATGTACAGAACACCAAGAGATGCCGGTTTTCTTTAAATGTTTTTCGTGTTTTCTCATCTTCTCACTCCCATACACTTAGAGAAGGCTTTCCTTCACTCTCATGACTTCGCACCATTGCTTTCGAGGGATTTTATTTGAGTTTTTTGGCCGATTTCAAGATTTCATTCTCTATTTTGTCGGTAAACCCTTTCTCTCTCTCTTTTCTTCACAATTACTTGATTTGCATTGATTAAACTGGTGAATGCGCTTTGTTATTATGCGTAATGGTTTATGTATGCTTTAGAGTTAGTTTGGAATGAAGTTGTGAGGTATTTTTAAGTTTTTACTATGGTGGCCATGCGGTTTTCATGCCCCATGGATCAACACAGGCGTGTGAAATTTTCACACGACCGTATAGATTTCTATAGTGTTAATTATGTAAGTGTTTTAATCAATTTTTCTTTTCAAAGCTTGCATACATCTCACCTAGGACTAAGAAAGTGGCTGGCAAACATCCTCGTGAGTCCTCACCTGAGCCGGAGTACCTAGAATTCTCGATTCTCGAGCACTAGACTCAATTCGAGCATTTATGGAAGCTCAAGTTTGGTCAGACGTGACTACCGGATTTGAGCTTGCTCAGGGAGGTGTAGTTTGCCAATGATATTGCGAATGAGGTTGAGCATTTGCTCACGGTGGGCAGGTTGGGCAGATTATTATACATTCGTGAGCCCACCATTTGTCTTTTTACCTTGGAGGTATTTTTATCTTTCGAGTTTGATGGATCATATAGGAGATTTGATAGTGTTGTTGTCATATAGTTCAGAGCATTTGGGCACCATTATAGCATGAGCGTCATGCAGTTCTCAGTCAGATTAGGAATATACAAGGAGAGCTTCACTATGATGCGGGAATACGAGCAGCTACCAATAGATTACCCCGGTACTTTGACACCGTAGCGCACATACAAAGCATTGTGTGGATAGGGATAATATGAGCTCGGAGTGTCCAAGGCCACTAGCCTTTCTTGACCTGCTTACCGCTACTTGCACAACATTCAGAGTAGGTCGGTGAACGACCATGGTGATAGTACTGGAGTCCTGAGACAGGAAGAGCTGCTGTATGTCTCTATTCGATGGTTCATAGCACGTTGATCCATCTTGGACACATCGTAGCAGAGTACTTGTGACATCAGGGGGAGTATACCAGGATCGGGGTGATCTTCTCAGGCCCATACATCACCTGACTCATTGTCGGGATCGGTCTACTAGAGCGATTAGAGGGGCTGAGAAGATGATTATTCCAGCACCCCTCGGCTTAGAGATCATGCGTATGATGGGCATGATCAGACACTATAGAGACAGGGTGTATGTACTAAATATACCCCAACCAAAGCCATCAGAGATTGAGGTTGATGCAGCTAAGGGGTCTCTACCTGCTCCTGAGCTGCAGCTAGAGCCGGTGGAGACCGACGCACCTCCTGCAGCACAGGAGCTGCCCCCCAGTGTGTATCTTCTCTCCATCTCGAGCCTATGATCATTTTGAGAGGCTCTAGAATGTTGTAAGGGTGCTCCGGACTAAGATCGCCGAGGTTCACCCGACACAGTTCGCGCAGCACACAGAGATGATGGCGCGTCTTGATATTCTACAATAGCTACTTGAGCACGACACCGCCTCACCATTCATTATGAGACCCTTTACCCCTCAGGCTCCTCTAGCATCACCATCACCAGATCCACAGACACCATTTTGACTTGGCACCGCCAGCGATAGTATTAGAGCAGCCAGCGCAGACAACAACACTTGGTGCATCCTTCTCTTAGTTCTTTATGATTTTGTATTTCATTTTCCATATTTTATTTTGGGCATTGTATACTCAGAAAGGATCTTATTTCTGAGTTTATCTTATTTTTTGTCTCGAGTTACATTTCATTGCTTTATTTTTATATACTCAAGTTTTATTTTGTTTTCCTTGAGCTTTACTGAACCCCTTGTGTATGCCTAAAGATGGTCATGTTAGTATGGAAATTGACGATTAGTCATAGACACGGTTAATGTGTTTTACACTTGGCCGTGTGTGCTTCATAAACCGTTGGAGCTCAACTCCCAAGGATTTAGCTCCATCAAATGCGCCACTAGGTGTTCAGGGGAGTATTGTTTCAATTGCCCGCTTCTACATACATTTTGAGTGATATAGTTTGTATTGTGCTTGCATGCATACATTGAGGGCAATGTACATCTTAAATGTGTGTGTGTGTGTTGGGGGTATGTTCACATTACACATGTTTTATACCTACATGCATGCTCACGTAGCTAATGGCAATTCACCTTAGTTGCAATGACTTTATTCTTGAGTTTAGGAGAATCTTCATCATAGAATGTTTTCATGCTCTAGTTTTTACTTGGATTTTTAGGATTTTTTACCCGATTGACACTTGTTCACTTGTTGCACTACTCGCTCATTAAACTCTTTTGGAAACTCATGTTTGATGTTTAAGGGACTAATTAGTGCTATTTCTTGTGTTATTTGTGCTGATGAAAAAGAGAAAAAAATACTTGTTTTAGTTGTGCATTTAGGGTGAAAAGAGCTACCACCTATGAAGTATAAAGATACTCTAATAAGTGGGATACTAGTGATGCCCTAACGAGAGAAAGAGCTATCTCATGAGATGAGTGAAAGCTACAACCCCAGTAGAAAGAGCTACAACCTTAAAGTGTAAAAGCCACCTTGGAAGCCGCCTAGGAAAGGGCTACCATAGAGGATCTGTGAAGCTACTTCCTTCTCTTTTCTTTTTGTACATAAATAAGTCCCTCTCAATTAGAGCTTTGGGAAGTACACGCTTGATCAGTGCTTGTGTATTAGTAATATGAAGTATTCTTTTCTTACGATGAGCATTACTTTTACCATATTTTAGCGATAATACATGTGTATTTGTGAACTTTCGTTCATGAAGGGTTGTGAAGCCAATTATGAAAGAAAGAAGCCAAAGTAGATTGTGATTGTACTTTGTTGATGAAGTCACGGAGTGAACAAATGTGAAGACACAAGTTGTAATCAAAGATACATGAATGTGTGTCAATCACTATGAGCTCAAGAAATTACATTGTTCGGAGGGGCACAAAAGCAGTCACATTTGCTTATTCTGACTTGTACAATGTTAGGAAGATATTCACCAATATGGCATTTTATTGAAGAAGCATGCGATTTACGGTGTAGACGTGTGCCCATTTATGTTACCTCGATGAAAAGTGTGGATTCGGGAGTATTTTGCCGGAGTACTATTGTCGCAATTTATTGTAGCACTTACTGTTCACAGCCCACAGAAAATTAGATTTCTAGAAATCCACATGGGCGTGTGGAAATTCCACACAAACATGTGGATGCCCGATTCCAGCCATTTATAAAGCCACAACTTGTACTGATTTGGGCATCTATCTTTCATCGTTCTCTCCATCTTTTCTCCAAATTTTGGGAGGCCTGCGGCCAGGGTTTAGAGCGGCTTTCGCAAGGGTTTTCGAGTGGTTCTACGGCTTTAATAGCACTTTTCTCTTGAAAAATAGTTATTGCGGGGGAGGGGGGCTTTCATCGGCACCGATCCGGCGAGGTGTGCCCTAGGCTTGACAAGAGGACTATTGGAGAGGACGAGGCTATTTCACAAGTTCATAGACACAAATGCCGAGGCAGTTTTCTTATGGATTACATGTTTTTATTTCCAATTTCATTATTGATTGTATCTTGCTCCATGGAGAGCTAAACCTCTTAGTGGGTACTTGGACTTGTGTTTCCCTATGATGTTATTGTTTTATTGACCATATATTATGTTTTCCTTAATTGATGTCTATAATTGAGTTCCAATCTTGAATGCTTGTTAAATGATTTCTCCCTTAGAGTGATACTAGAGTTGAGAGTCTATTTTAGTAGGCTTTGTGGATGAGTGACACACCATGAGTGTTAGACATTGGTAGTTTAGAGAGGGTTGAGAGGGTGAATCGAGAGGTTGTAGAGGATCCCCTTTCCCTTCCGGTGTGATTTATCCTACCTCCATGCTCCTAGAGATCTTTGCGGTCACAATAGAGTGAAGTGCTAAGAGAGAAACTCTGGTTGAGCTTAGTTGCGCGAGCAACAGAGTGAAGCGTTGAAGTAATCATTACTATCTGGGGCGTAATTGGGACTAGTGGTCTTTTGTCTGGACCAAAGGGTTAGATCTACATATAGGAATAAGTTTATCACTTGGAATCCATAGAGCTTCTTGCATTTGTATGCAATGTGAGCTGTTGAGACTGATTGATTTCTTCACCGGGGCATTGCGTAGAGTTAGTAATGGTTGATCTTAGGTTTGGGACCGTGTATTTTAGAATTTTCACAACTCATTAAGCATCAGTTAGTAGACATAATAGTTGGCATTGCACTTAAATCAATAACCCTAGGAGGAGCAATGTCCGAGTGCCCCACATTCTATCGAATTGCCTTTTCTCTCATTTTATTGTGCCTTTCTTTCTTATTTTCTTTAGTCTTGTTCACATTGATTTTTTCAACACTATTATTGTTTCATATTCACTTAGTTAAGTAGCAATCATTGTGTTTTTATTCACTATTCCCCATGGATATGATAACCCAATCACCTGGGATTTATTACTTTGATAAACCCGTGCACTTGCCGGTCACACGCAACGGGCGTTGTCAATGCTGGGTTGACTTGAGTGAGTTTACACATACTACACAATATCTAGTTTGTTGTTCTTTTTGATGCAAGGTTTTAGCTAGAGCATTGATTTCTCTTATTCGGTGTTGGAATTTATCCTTACTTGTACAATGCTTCTTTTGCATTTTTTTATTCAAAAATAGGAGATATTCCAAAAAGAAAATATGGGATTAGGGTTTTGATTAAAAAATGAAAGACATTTCAAAATGCAAACATAGGATTAGGGATTTTATTCAAAAATAGGAGGCATTGCAAAAAAAAAAAACATAGGAATAGTTTTTTGATTCAAAACTAAAAAATAGGAGACATTCCGAAATGAAAACATGGGATTATGGTTTTGATTAAAAAATTTGAGATATTCCAAAAAAAGAAAATATATGATTAGAGTTTTGATTAAAAAAAAGGAGACATTCCAAAAAGAAAACATAATATTAGTCTATTGATTCAAAAGTAGGAGGCATTCCAAAAGAAAAATTGGATTAGAGTTTTGATTCAAATCCGACAAATTGGAGACATTCCGAAAGGGAAAAATATTGGATTGGGGAATTGATTGAAAAATATGAGATATTCCGATAAGAAAACATAGGATTAGGGTTTTGATTAAAAACAAAAAAATAGGAGACATTTAGGATATACGATTAGTGTTTTGATTAAAAAAATATGAGACATTCTAAAAAGAAAACCTAGGATTACGATTATGATTCAAAGCTAAATAATAGGACACATTCTGTAAAGAAATCCTAGGATTATATTTATGATTTAAAACTGAATAATAGGATACATTCAAAAAATAGACATAGGATTATTGTTTTTATTCAAAACCGAAAAATCCGAGAGATACCGAAAAGAAAACATACAATTAGGGTTTTGATTTATAAGTTGGAGATACTGAAAAATGAAAACAAAGGACTAGTGTTTTAATTCAAAAATATGAGACATTCATAAAACAAACAATAGGACTATGGTTTTTATTCAAAACAAAAGGAAATTAGGTGAAATCCTGAAAAAGAAAAACATAGGATTAGTGTTTTGATTTAAATATAGGTGTCATTCTGAAAAGAAAACATAGGATTATAGTTATTAATAAAAAATAAGAGACATTATGAAATGAAAACAAAGGATTTGTGATTTGATTAAAAAATAGGAGACATTTCAAAGAGAAAACACATTATTAGGGTTTTGATTAAAAAAATAGAAGCCATTCCAAAAAGAAAACATATGATTTGGGTTTTGATTAAAAAATACGAGCTATTCTAAAAGAAAAACATAGGATTAGGGTTTTGATTTAAAAATAGAAGACATTCCGAAAAGTAAACATAGGATTAGTTTTCAATTAAAAATTAGCAAACATTATGAAAAGGAAACATATGATTAGGGTTTTGATTAAAAAATATTAGACATTCAGAAAAGAAAACATATTATTAGGTTTTTTTATTCAAAATCTAGAAATAGGAGACATTTTGAAAAAAAAACATAGGATTCGTATTTTGATGCAAAACTA
This sequence comes from Dioscorea cayenensis subsp. rotundata, assembly GCF_009730915.1. NCBI lineage: Eukaryota > Viridiplantae > Streptophyta > Magnoliopsida > Dioscoreales > Dioscoreaceae > Dioscorea > Dioscorea cayenensis. The sequence goes on from NC_052490.1 coordinate 7,006,049, forward strand.
AAAAATATGCAACATTCAGAAATGAAAAGATAGGATTGCTGTTTCAAGTGAAAAATTGGAGACATTGCGAAAAGAAAACATAGGATTAGGGTTTTTATTAAAAGTATAGGAGCCACTATGAAAAAAAACATAGGATTAGGGTTTTGATTGGAAAATAGGAGACATTCCAGAAAAAAAAACATATGATTATGGTTTTGATGCAATACTTGAAAAATGGGAGACATTTGAAAAAAAAACATAGGATTAGGTTATTGATTCAAAACCAAAAAATAGGAGATATTCCTAAATGAACATACGATCAGGGTTTTGATTAAAAAATTGAAGAGATCACAAAAAGAAGACATATGACTAGAGTTTTGACTCAAAATGAAAAAAGGAGACATTCCGGAAAGAAAACATATTATTTGGATTTTAATTCAAAAATAGGAGATATTCCGAAAAGAAAACATAGGATTAGGTTTTCGATTAAAAAATAGGAGACATTCCCTAAAGGAAACATTGGATTATTATTTTAATTAAAAAATATTAGACATTTCTATAAGAAAACGTATTATTACGGTTTTGATTAGAAACCGAAAAATAGGAGATATTTCAAAAAGAAAACATAGGATTAGGGTTTTGAATATAAAATATGAGACATTCTTAAAGGAAACCATAGGATTTGGGTTTTGATTAAAATATAGGTGACGCCCTGAAACAAAAACATTAGATTATGGTTTTGATTCAAACCACAAAAATAGGAGACATTCCGAAAGGAACACGTGGGACTCATGTTTTGTTTCAAAATTGATAAATTGGAGGCATTCCGAAAAGCAATCTTAGGATTAGTATTTTACTTCAAAGCTGAAAATAATGAGATGTTCCTAAAACAAAACATAGGATTATGATTTTGATTAAAAAACTAAGGAGACATTGCGAAAGAAAAACACAAGATTGGGGTTTTTATTCGCACCAAATAAATAGGATACATTACGAAAAAAAACATGGGATTAGGGCTTTGATTGAAAAATGGGAAACATTTTGAAAAGAAAACATAGAATTAGGTTTGGCTAAAAATTTAGGAGATACAAGAAAATAAACATGGGATTAGGGCTTTGATTGAAAAATGGGAAACATTTTGAAAAGAAAACATAGAATTAGGTTTGGCTAAAAATTTAGGAGATACAAGAAAATAAACATAAAATTATAGTTTTTGATTGAAAATCGAAAAATAGTAAACATTCAGATAGGATTAAGGCTTTGATAAAAAAAAGTAGACATTCCAAAAAATAAACATAGGATTAGTTTCGTTTATTCAAAACAGAAAAGTAGGAGACATTCTGAAAAGAAAACATAGGATTAATTTTTTTATTCAAAACCGGAAAATAGGTGACACTACCAAAAAGAAAACACAGGATTAAGGTTTTGATTTGAAACAAAAAAATATTAGACATATAATAAAGAAAACACATGATTAGGGTTTGGTTGAAAAGTAGGAAACATTTTTAAAAGAAAAAAGAGGATTAGGGTTTTGATTCAAAATAAAAAAATAGGAGACATTCCAAAAAGACAACATAAGATTAGGGTTTTGATTCAAAAATAGAAGACATTCAGAAAACAGAAAATATAGTATTATGGTTTTTATTAAAAAATAGGAGACATTATGAAATGAAAACATTGGATTTAGGATTTGATTCAAAAATAGGAGACATTTACAAAAGAAAACATGGTATTAGGCCTTTTGATTCAAAACCAGAGGAGATATTCGAGACATAAAACAAAAATATTACCGGTTTTTGATTGGAAAAATGGGAGGCATTCTACAAAAACATATGATTATGGTTTTGATGCAAAATTGAAAAATAGGAGACATTCCAAACAAAAAATGGGAGACTAGGGTTTTGATTTAAAACCAAAAAATTGGAGACATTATGATAATAAAACATAGAATTAGGTTTTTGATTAAAAACATAGAAGACCTTCCTGAAAGAATACCACAAGGTTAGGTTTTTGATTGAAATAAAAACATAACATTAGCATTTTGATTAAAAAATAGGAGACATTCGGAAAAGAAAACTGAGGATTACGGTTTTGATTCAAAGCCGAAAAAATATGCAACATTCAAAAAAAAACATGGGATTAGGGTAATGACCGGAAAGTGGGAGAAATTCTGAAAGAAAAACATATGATTTCGATTTTTATGCAAAACGAAAAAATAGGAAACATTCCTAAAAGAAATCATAGGATTAAGGATTTGATTGAAAATATTAGATATTAAGAAAAGAAAACATCGGATTAGGGTTATTATAAAAAAATATGAGACATTATGAAAACAAAACATAGGCTTAATGTTTTAATTCACAAATGACTAATTAGAGACATTTCGAAAAGAAAACATAAGATTACGTTTTCTGATTCGCAACCGAAAAATATTAGACATTTCAAAAAGAAAACATAGGATTAGTGTTTTGATTGAAAAATTGGAGACATTTTGAAAAGAAAACGTAGGATTAAGGTCTTTATTAAATACGGAAAAAATGAGACATACCATAAAGAATATATAAGATTAAGGGTTTGAATAAAAATTAGGACACATTCCAAAAAGAAAACATAAGATTAGGGTTTTGAATCTAAATAAATAAATAGAAGATATTCTGAAAAGAAAACATAGGATTAGCGTTTTGATTGAAAAATAGGAGACATTCCAAAAAGAAAATATAGGATTAGGGTTTTGATTAAAAAAAAAGACACATTAAAAAAATGAAATAAATGATAAGGGTTTTGATTCAAAAATAGGAGCCCTTCAAAAAATAAAACATATGATTAGGGTTTTGATTAAAAAATAGGAGAGATTTCAAAGAGAAAATATAGTATTAATGTTTTGATTCAAAAATAGTAGATGTTCCTAAAAGAAAACATTGGATTTGGGTTTTGATTTAAATAAGAAACCTAGGAGATATTACTTAAGGAAAACATAAGATTAGGGATTTTCTTCAAAAATAGGAGACATTCCAAAAGAAACATCGGATTGGTATTTGGATTGAAAAATATGATACATTTCGAGGAAAAAAATATAGGACTAGGATTTTGAATAAAAAATAGAAGACATTGCCATAAGAAAACATTGTATTAAAGTTTTGATTTAAAATAAAAAAATCGGAGACAATCTAAAAAGAATAGATAGGTTACAGTTTTGATTAAAAAATAGGAGACATTCCAAATAGAAAACATAGGATTAGGGTTTTCATTTAAAAATAGGAGACATTCAGAATATAAAACACATAATTAGAGTTTTGATTTAAAAAACATGAGATATTCCAAAAAGAAAACATAGAATTAGGGTTTTGACTCAGAAATAAGATACATTCTGATTATAAAACATGTTGCTAGTGCTTTGATTCCAAACTAGAAATAGGAGACATTCCGAAAAGAAAACAAAGGATTAGTATTTTGATTAAGAAATATAAGACATTCTAAAAACGAAAAACATACAATTAGGGTTTTGATTAAAAATTAGGAGGTTTCCCAAAAGAAAATATATGATTTGGCTTTTGATTCAAAAATAGGAGCCATTCCAAAAAAAACATAGGATTAGGGGTTTGATTCAAAAATAGGAGTCATTCCGAAAAGGAAACATAGGATTAGAGTTTTTATTAAAATATAGGAGACATTATGAAAAGGAAACATAGGATTAGGGGGTTGATTCAAAAATAGGATTTATTCAAAAAGAAAAAATAGGATTTGGGTTTTTATTAAAATATAGAAGACATTATGAAAAGGAAACATTGGATTAGGGTTTTGATTCACAAAATAGAGACATTCAAAAAACAAAACATATTATTAGGTCATTTGATTCAAAATAAAAAACTAGGAGATATTCTTAAAAGAAATTGTAGGATCCTTGTTTTGATGCAAAACTAAAAGATTTGAGACATATCGAAAAAACAAAACATAGGATTAGGGTTTTCATTCATAAATAGGAGATATTCCGAAAAGAAAACATAGGATTAAGGTTTTTATTAAACAAATTGGAGACATTATGAAAAGAAAATATAGGATTAGGGTTTTGATTCAAAAATAGGAGACATTTAGAAGAGAAAATATAGAATTAGCGGTTTGATTCAAAACCGAAAAATAGGTGACTTTGCAAAAAAATAAAAACATAGGATTAGGGTTTCGATTGGAAAATAGGAGATATTTCGAAAAGAAAACATAAGATTAGTGTTTTGATGCAAAACCAAAAACAAGAGACACTCAGAAAAGAAACATCAGATTAGCTTTTTTATCAAAAAATAGGGGACATTATGAAAAGAAGACATAGTATTAAGATTTTGATTCAAAATCGACAAGTTGGATACATTCTAAAAAGAAAATATAGGATTCACGGTTTAATTTGAAAATAGACATACATGAAAGAGGGCACTGTATGGTTTGGTAATTCAAAACGGGAAAATAGGAGACATTCAAAAAGGCAACATAGGATGAAGGTTTTTGATTCAAATCGATAAATAGGAGATGTTTAACATAAGATTAGGGGTTTGAATATAGGACATTTACATAGTGGGGTTTTGATTCAAAATATAGAAGACATTTAGAAATGAAAACATAGTATTAAGTTTTGGATTGAGGAGATATTTAGCAAAATACTAGGATTGGGTATTGATTCAAAATAGGAGGCATTCACAAAATAAATCATCGATTAGGGTTTTAGTGAGAAAACGAAAAATAGGACCATTCAAAATAAGAGCGTAAGATTAGTGTTTACGATTCCATTGGAACATTCTGAAAAGTAAACATCTAACTAGGTTTTATGTTCAAAAATGAAAGAAAAATATGAAAACATTCCCAAACTAAAGTACGTATTATTTGATTTGTTTCTCGACGGAAAAATGGAGGCATTCTGAAGAGAAAATATGAAAAGTAGTGCTTGATTAAAAATAGGTGACATTCCTAAAAGGAAACATTGGATTATCAGTATTTTAAATTAGATGAAGACGATCTCGATGAGACAGACCTCATTATTGGGGTTTCATTAGAAACCAAAAATAGAGAGACCATCTAAAAATAAAACTCTAGGATTAGGGTTTTCACTATAAAAATGAGGAACATTTCAAAAAGGTAAACACTATGGATTAGGGTTATGATTATAAGAGACGTTACGAAATGAAAAACATGGGTTGCTGACTCAAAACTAGAGATTGAAGACATTACGAAAAGAAAATGTGGGACTAATGTTTTGTTTAGAAAACCAATAAATAGAGACAGTCTAAAAACAAAGAGATAGGTTTAGTGTTCGATTCAAAGACAGCATGTGGAAGATTATCAAAAATAAACATGGGATTATTTTTGTTGATTGAAAAGAAATTGGAACATTCAGACAATGTATTGGGTTTTTAATCAAACTAAATAAATAGGAGACATTCTAAAAAAAACATGGGATTAGGTTTTGATTTAAAAATGGAAGAACATTATGAAAAGAAAAATATAGGTTTAGGGATTGATTAAAAATAAGAGACACTAAGAAAATAAAACACTGAAAATTAGGTTTCGATTGAAAACGAAAAATAATAGAGCATTCGAGAGAAAATACTAGGATTTGGGTTTTGATTATAGTAGACATTCCGAAATGTAAACATAGGGTAAAAGTTTTGATTCAAAAAAGAAAACATAGGATTAGGTCTTTTCATTCAAAACCAAAAAATACGTGACATTCGAAGACTTAGGATTAGGGTTTTGAGTCAAAAGATATCGAACGCCCATTGAAAACATGAGGATTAGGGTTTTTGATTGAAAAATAGGAGACGTGCGGAGAGGATTAGCGTTTTTATTCAATATATATAAGGAGACATTCTAAAAATAAAACTTAAGATTATGGGTTTGATTCAGAACGTTAAAATAGGAGACATTCGAAAAGATAAGATTAGGGTTATGATTAAAAAATAAGAGACATTTTGAAAATAAAACATAGGATTATTATTTCGATTCAAAACCGAAAATTAATAGTATTGGAAAATAAAACATACTATTAGGGTTTTTGATTCAAGAATAAGAGACGATTCCTAAAAAGAAAGCATAAATATTGAAAGAGAGATCTTAGAGAAAAGCGGTAAGTGATCACGGTAGGGATTGCGAGATCAACAGCGATGCACTCATGGGCATATAGAAATGGCATTTAAGACACCTATTAGATCAACAAGTGCATAGGTTGGTTTGATGGGAAGGCTTTGTCACTTGCCCGTCCGAACTAGAGCTGGGCCACTATTGGGCTTATAAAAGCAGTAAACTTTGACCCCTCATAAAATCGGCTCTGTGCAGGAAATTTCAGTTAAATGAGTTGGATGAATGGCGAGCCATGGCATATAAAGCTCGAGTCGTTACAAAAGAGAGACAAAGGAATACCATGATCGACACATAAAATGCTAAACATTTCAAGTCGGAGATCAAGTGCTTCTCTTCAATTCACGACTAAGGCTTTTCCGGGAAAATTGAAGTCTATGTGGTATGGGCCATATCTGTATCACAAGTATTTCCCTCATGGCGCCGTTGAAATTTGTCACCCAATAAAAGGATATGTTTAAAGTCATATGCTATAGGTTGAAACATTATTTTCCAAGTGGCTACACACGGGCTCGGGAAACAAGGTAACTTCCATGCTTTGTTCCACCATGATCGTTTTGAGGTAATGCGTATGCTAGCTGTACGTTAAACAAGAGCTTCTTGAGGTGACGCAAGTTCCATTTCATTCCTCGTATTATTTATCTCATTTATGTTTGTGTGTTTAACTTGTACTTTTTAGTGTGGTTTGGTTATTTTTGTGTTTTCATCGCTCTTAGCTAATTAGCCTTCATATTCTGTTATTTTGTCATTGGTCTTTGGGTAATTTCTTGTTTTTGATGCAATCTTTGATGTTGTTTTGAGTGTTTTGTCGTGTTTATGGCTTTATTTTTCATGGTTTTTAATCATAAGCGACGTGTGCAGCGCGTGGAGGTAATCGATCTGTCAGAAAATCCTCGAGGACATCCTTGGCGGCCGAAAGGAAGCCCTCAAGACTCATCCGGGGTCTTTGAGGACCATCCTGCAGGCCCGCAGGATGGTCGGCAACTCACCCGAGTGAAGGGTAGCTTAGGACTTAGGGCAGCACACTATTCATTCATCTTCCACCTCTTTTCCCTTTTTCTCCCTCATTTCTCCACCCGTTTTCCTTCATGCTCTGGTTTGCTCTTCTCTCCTCTCTTCTCCATTTTAGTGACACATAAAATTGGAGTTTGAGCATGGCTTCGCCCGGACCAACAATTATATTTGCTCATCTTACTCTTGGTTGAAGGTTTGTTCTTTCACTCATAACTTTGAGCTTTTCATGCTTTTGTGGGTGAAGTTTCTTGGATTTTTTTTGTTGAATGAATGCTTAATGATTATCAAGCATTTTTACTTGATTTGTAGAATTTGGCTACTTTTGCAAAGCAAAGTTCTTGATTTTCAGATTTACACTGTAGCACTAGCCATTGTCTTAAATTTTTCATTCTTTTAGTGCTTTCTTTTGCTTGTAAGTTGGTTGAATGATCTCCAATTTGCTTGTGCAGGATGCCCATCATGAAGTTGCTTCCAAGAAGGGCTAGGAGGGACCTACTCCTGCAGTGCAACGAACAAGTTTTTCTAAAGGAAGAACACAAAACCGTTATGCACTCTTATCACGCAAGGTGTTCGGCCGACGGTGAGAAAATCGATTGGGAAGCTTTGAGGCACTTTGGGTGTCGATGGCAAGGTGTTGGAGCTCATTTCACATGATGGTTGGGATATCTATTTTCCATTGAGAGTTTCCTCCGGCGTCATATGACCCATGACATGCTTGTGTATTTTGTATTTGTTCTTTCCTATTCTATCTTTTGTTTGTCGTGTAGTCGTGCGGACTTGTGGTTTGAGCTAGCTGGGGCCTTTCCCTACTACGCTTCCCTATTTTGTTTCTGTTGGCGCTCTCTCTCCGTATTTTATTTCCATTTCCCCCATAAAAAATTGTGAATAGTTATTGGCTTCTTACTTGTTCTTTTCAGGATCATTAATTTTGTGGGCTTGTGCTTTTTGCTCATTATGGTATGCCCAGAGTCCATGTGGAGCAATTTGGAATCACACAGTGGTCTGTGTAGTTTGTTTACCCATTTTCTTGCTTATTGTTTTCATTCCTTTTTTCTCTCGGTGACTTAGGTACATTGAGGGGCAATTTGCGACTTTGGTGTGGGGATGTTTTCTTCTCTTGGAGTATTTTATCCGTTTTGCATGCTTACTACTCTGTTAAACCATGATGGTACGAAAGATTGGGGGTTTCGACGCTGGAATGATGGTGATGTGAAATTGTACATTACATATTGTGAATGTAGCTTCTGTTTCATCTTTGAAACACTTTTACCATACATGTTCGATCACTCTCTCATATGCGGCTTTCTAACCCAACCCATCGCGGTGACATTAGCATTAATTTTGATAAGTCGGTCTTCAATTGCCTTTTAAAAGCTTACAGGTTCTCAACGAACATTTGCATGCAGGTTACTGTCGAAGTTCATGAGTTAAAAAAAGGGTCTACCATGGTGCCACCTACCTTTATACAGTTTATAAGCATAGATAAATATGTGAAGCTGTAATTGAGCCAAGTGGAAGTGACTCTTGCTACTTGACATGTACATCCATACAGAAAGATTAAGCCTGCCTTGATCTATATTTAAGCGGGACCCAAGAAAAAGAGAAAGGTGTATATAAAGTGTGAGGAAAATAAGCATCTCTGTGATCTCTTGGAACATATTTACTTAGCAATCATAGGGTTACAAAATCATTGAGGAACTTGGGACTTTACGAGTATTGAAAGTCTTTAGCACTTTAATATCTTATTATGTGTGTATACAACATTGAAAGGCATCATCAGTGCTGATCAATGTGGGAGACATCTAGATGGGTTCAGTGCCAGTTCTTGAGTTGTTTTTGGTTATCTTGTTTCCTTGGTGTTGGGTGATAAATCCTCTAAGAAATGTAATGTCTTTGTAGGTTCATGTTGGTCAGTGCTCTTTTTGGTTTTGGGGTGTATTATTTTGTTTGACCACAGGGGCCCTGGCGATTGAGATGATTCGGCCACAGTACGTTGCGTTTGGGGGCAGTTACCTCAGGGTCAGCCTTCGCTCATGTGAGACTAAGGTGGCCCAAAATTCCCGAGAGGGTCAGTGCTCGGCCCTGCTAACCCGTTGGTTATGGGATCTATGACGCCTGAGTCTTGAAGGGCATTTTGAGGTCACCCTTTGATTTTCCTTTTCTTTGAGACAGGGCTAATGGGGTTGGGAGAACACTTCCTCAATTAGACCCAAGCAGCTTTGGGAGGCCAAAAATCAGGCATTTTCTTGCAGTCAAGGCAGGGAGGATCCTGCTTCCTAGGCATCATTGCTTGGAGGTTGGTGGAAGCCACTGCCAAGCGTCTTAAGACTCAGGGTTCTTGATCATTGAGCCTTCTGTCATTTTGAGGGTGTTTTCTATTTACTTCATTATTTGTATGGATTATTTAGTTTCTTTATTTGAAGATGACAACAAACCCCTAGGTCTGCGGATGCTTGGTGGGCTTCTAGAGGCCGGGCTGTAGTGTTTCTGGATTGTTTTAGGTAGCTGCCATATTTTGGCTTATTGTGATCACTGTTTGGTGTTCTTGTTTATTTGGTACATTTAGTTAATTTGGGTATCAAATTCTTGTAACACTTTGTGGCTGGCTTCATTACTCCGCATCAAACTAGGAGGTTTCATTATAAATGCCGCCGTGACCAGCTCAAGTTATACCCTCAAGTCCCTGGGAAACTACTTGTGTTTCCACTAACTTGTGAAATTACATTCTCATTGGTGGGAGTTGGTGGATTCCGGTCAACATTCACCGGGTTGGGGTCAGTGCAATAGTTGGCCTAGGTCTTGATTTTCTGGTCCTTCCTTGTGTAATTTCCTACTCAGTAGCCCCTTGGGTCCATCCGTGTTTCAACATGGGCTCTGTATTTTGTTAGTACTTCTTAGATTTCATTTCCTTTTCGTTTAGCTTTCTTTTTCTTCTTTCTTCTTATATTGGAATCGGTGGGCTAAACAACGTGTATGAAGTGAGTAGGGTGGCTCATGAGGCCCATGGGAATCTGACTCCAGCGTTGGCGGTGGTTTGTTATTGACCTTATGGCTTGTTGTACACACTTAGGTGTCGATCGACGGCAATTCAAGTCCTTATAGAAATGATGTGGTGTGAGCGATAAAAGAGATGTTGGGCAAATTGATTACATTTATTGCATAAAATGAAAAGAAAGAAATTAAACACCATTTTGAGATTTTGGATTGTGAAAGAAGATTTTGCTAAGCGGTAGGAGGGAACTTTTCAGGAGTTCTAGTGTCATATGTTCCTTTCAAGCGAAAATACACAAGAATAAGTAAATCCTAATGAAATGGAACAAGCACCTCTCTTTGCCATTGATCAACTCGTAATTTGCAAGAAAGAGATTTTGGGTTTGGAAGAAGATGTGGGTAGGAAATTGAGCTATATAATATACTGTGCTAAGCTTAGACAATTCCAACCCAAATTGTTCCTTGGAGGCTAAGGTAAGATTGTTGGAGTCTCTAACAAATATTCCACCACAGAGAAGTAGATTTTGTTTAAAGGTAGTTTTGCAATGTTTGGTGGAGGAACATATTCTTTTCTCCATCTTTCCCTAAGCATTGCATACATTGCAAAAGTATTAGCTAATTTTTAAAACAGCAATGTCCGTGTCAAAATATTGAGACCACACTAAGATGTCATGAAGCCTCCCTTAAAACCTTGAGCATCAACAAGGAGGTATACTTGACACACTCTCGGAACAAGTATTTGAGCAAGCAATTCCAAGTTCCTTATAGAAATGATGTGGTAGCCCAGCGAACAGATAGGGCATGTTGGGCAAATTGAGTACATTTGTGTGTCAGAAAATGCGAAATTAAACACCATTTTGAGATTTTGGATTGTGTGAAAAGAAGATTTTGCTAGCGGGCTGGAACTTTTCTAGGGGATTTTCTAGTGTCACTGTTCCTTTCAAGCCGAATATACACAAGAATAAAGTGCAAATCCTAATGTATCACTGAACAAGCACCTCTCTTTGCACCCATCGATCAACTCGTAATTTCGCAAGAAAGAGATTTTGCTGGAAAATGAAGATGTGCGAAATTGAAGCTATCTAATGACCCATCATGCTATGCTTTAGACAATTCCCAACCCAAATTGTTTCCTTGGAGGCGCGGTAAGATGGTTGGGTCTCCAACAAATATTCCAGCTAAGTGCAAAGTAGATGGTTTAAAGGAAGTAGTTTTGTCAAATGTTTGGGTCCGGGAGGAACATATTCTTTTCTCCATCTTTTCGAGCAGATAGCATGTACTCGTAGAAAAGACCTGCCTGTTCCACGATGCGTCGAAACGGAGAAGCTAGAGAATCCATTAACGGTGTGTGTGGAAATTATCCACACCTGCCATTGTGGAAATTCCTGCGCTGCAGGCGTGTGTGAACATACTGCGGCCGTAGTAGTCACGATTCGGCCAGCCCTTTAAAAGTTTCGATCCAGCGATTAGATTCTTTCTGCCCATCTTTTCCCCAACCTGCGAGAGGGCTCGACTGTTTTCGAGGATATTGGCCAAGGTGGAGATGTTCTATGGCTCCGACATCGTCGTTCAGTGCAGTACGAAGGTTGTTGAGGAAGCTTCCGCTGGTGGCGTATCCTGCACTGGGATGGGGAATCTGGATGATAGACGTATCGACTTTCATGACGTCATCGACGTGACCTCGAGTGTTTCCGATAAGAATTGCTTGTGCGATGTATGATCACGCGGCCGCTCATTCCTTATGTTGAGCATTACTTTTCCTCGTTTTTACATTAATATGTGTGTTTTATGTTACTTTATGCGAGGTGCAGGGTTGTGTGAGACCCGAGTATGAAGGAATAGGCCAATGACTGCGATCATAAATGCACCTATTTTGGAGGAGAACTTGCTAAGGTTCAAAGCCGCGAAGACATAGGGACGAGGTGTAGAGGATGCTGAGCGTGTGCCAAATCCTCCTCGTATCCAATGAGCGTCATCCATTTGGAGGTGGGCACAAAAGAGGCAAACTCTACACTCGAGCATTTCCGCGCGCGGCGCATATAGATGCAAGCGCTCACCATGTATGTCATTGGAAGAAGCAAGTGATTCATGTTGATGTGAATGTATATGGGTTTATGTTACCGGGTAGAGTATGGAATTGGGGATTATTCAGTCGAGTGCTGTGAACACGTTGGTAATACGCGGCAAATCGTCACTGATGTCAGCCGGCCGAGGAATTAGAAGCAGGAGAATCCACATGGGCGTGTAGGGGTGTATCACGCGTGTGGAAGAGTCCTGCCAGACCGGTGGCAAGTCACGCCCATGGTGCCGATTCAGCCTATTTATAGCAGATTAGGCCCCGTTTTGGTATTCTTTCTCCATCTTTTCCCCAACTTGAGAGGCTTACTAGGGGTTTGAGTGTGGTAAGCTAGGGTTTGGAGAGGTTCTCTGGCTTCAACATCGTGCATCGTTTGGAAGAAGGTTATTGAGAGCTTTTCGTCGGCATCGATTCGGAGGTAGTCTATCTAGGCGGATAAAGGATCCCTGCGATGGTAGAGGACTCTCCACAAGACCATTAACGTCGACCATGGGGGTTTCTTTATGGATTCATTACTTTTACATTCGATTTCTTTGAAGTTGTACTAAGCTCCATGAGCTCAAACCCCTAGTGGGTTACTTGGGTGATTATGTGAACCCTAGGATGTATTCGTTTCATTGAACTACTTTGTTATGCTTTCCACTAAATTGATGTTTATTGTGAGTTCCAACCTTTGAATGCTAGGATTGTATGAACATTTCCCTAGAGTGAGCACTAGGGTTGAGGTTCTTGTTGGTAACCTTGTGAGTGAGTGGCACACCATGGCGTTAGACAAAACTAGGTTGGAGAGTTGAGGAGGGTGAGTCGAGGAAGTGCAGGACGTCCCCTTCCCTCGCAGTGATAGATTCTACCTCAGTTCCTTGCGGGTTCTTTCTTTGCCATAATAGGTGAGATGGTCTAAAGGGATGAACCTCCAGCGCGGCAGCTTATTGCGCGTGCAATGGAGTGAGCGTTGAGGGATCTTAGTATCTAGGAGACTAATTGTGGCTAGGGACCTTGGCACGGACCAAGGTTAGGTCTATAATTAGGAAGAGATTTATCACTTGGAATCCCTAGAGCTCATTACAACTTTATTCGAGTCACGAGGTTGGAGAGTGGCTTCTCCTCCGGGACATAGATAGGTTAGGCATAGATTGACCTTAGATTTGGGACTATGTGTGTAAAGAGTTTCCATGACTCACCATTGCATTGATTAGGAAGCATAATAGAGGGTTCTTGCACTTGAAAGCGATTATCTAGGTGAAGCATCATCCAGAGTACCCCATCTTTATCGATTGTATACCTCTCTCCTTACTTTTGCTCTCTTACTTGTTGCTTTTAATTGTTGAGAATTGAATCATTATCACACTTATCATTGTTGATACTCTAGCTAAGAATCAGATTAAGTGTCTTTACTCCTACTCTGCATGGATTCGGCCCGCTCACCGGGATTATTACTTCTGTTAAACCCGTGTACTTGTGGGATATACGCAAGGGGACCTTGTCAGTTTCTTTATGGATTCTTTGCTTTTACATTCTATTTCATTGATTGTACTTAGCTCCATGGAGGACTAAACCTTAGTGGGTACCTAGGTATTGTGGACCCTAGGATGTATTTGTTTCTTTGAACCTCTTTATAATGCTTTCAATAAATTGATGTTTATTGTGAGTTTCAACCTTGATAGTTTGATTGTATGAATATTTCCTCTAGAGTGACACCTAGGGTTGAGAGTTCTTGTTGGTAACCTTGTGGGTGGTGAAAGCACACCATTAGGCGTTAGACAAAGCTAGGTTGGAAGGTTGAGGCATGAGTCGGGAGGTGCAGGCGTCCCTCCCTCCGGTGGTGATAGATTCTACCTCCGTTCCTCGAGTTTCTTTTGGCTATAATAGGTAGATGGTCTAAGGTATGAACTTCGGCTGGGGGGCTTAGTTGTGCGTGCAGCGGGTGAGCGTTGAGGTGATCTTAGTATTTCTTGGGCTTTTGCTGTGGTTGGGACCTTCCACGGACCAAGGGTTAGGTCTATAATTAGGAAGAGATTTATCATTTGGAATCCCTAGAGCTCCATTGACACTATCTTAGTGCTAGGTGTTGAGATGATGATTTCTGATTCTTCCTTCCGGGACATGTATAGAGTTAGGCATAGTTGATCTTAGATTTG
>NC_052490.1:7021364-7047323 GCF_009730915.1 Dioscorea cayenensis subsp. rotundata
TATGATTAGGGTGTTGATTAAAAAAATATGAGACATTTCAAATAAAAACCTAAGGATTAGGGTTTGATTGAAAAGTATGATAGATTACTATAAGAAAACATACGAGTAGGGGTTCGATTAAAAAATAGAATGCAGTACTATAAGAAAACATAGGATTAGAGTTTTGATTAAAAACAGAAACAATATTAGACATTCTGATAAGAAACATAGGACTAGGGTTTTGATTAAAAAATAGCAGACATTCCTAAAAGAAAACATAGTAATAGGGCTGATTCAAAAATAGAAGCGACTTTGAAGAGAAAAACATAGGATTATGATTTTGGTTGAAAAATATAAGCTACTACGAAAAGAAAATACAAGATTATTGTTTTGATTTAAAAATAGTAGACATTCCCAAAAGAAAACATCAGATTATGGGTTTGATTAAAAAATAGAAGGTATGACACACCCCTTGTGTGTGACCCGCAAATGCATGGGTATGTCGAAGTAACCACGTGATTGGGTATCATATCCACATGGAGTAGGGAATAAAAACAACAAGATTGCTACTTAACCAAGCGAAGATGAAACAATGATTGTGTTGATAAGATGTAATGTAGACAAAATAAAAGAAATAAGAAAGAGAGGCACAAATAAGTCAGAGGAAAGGCAATCGATAAGAAGTGGGGTACTCGGATATTATTCGGTCTACGATTATCACTTCAAGTGCAAAACCAACTATTATGCTTCCTAACTAATGCTCAATGAGTTGTGGACATCCTAAGATACGCGGTCCCAAACCTAAGGTCAACCGTGACTAACTCTACACTATGCCCCAGCGGAGAACTCGATCAGTCTCAACACCTCACACTGTGCAAAGTTGCAAGAAGCTCTAGGGTTTCCACGTGATAAACCCTATTCCTATATGTAGACCTAACCCTTTGGTTCAGGCGAAAGGCCCCTAGTCACAATTAAGCCCGAGATACTAAAGTTCACTTCAATGCTTCACTTTGTTGCTCGCACAACTAAGCCCCAGCAGAGTTCATCCTTTAGCACTTCACTCTATTATAACTGCAAAGAACTCTAGGAAATGGAGGTAGGATACATAACATCAGAAGAGAAAGGGGACGCTCCGCTACCTCTTGACTCACCCTCTCGACCCACCCTCTTGACCCTCTCCAGTCTAGCATTGTCTAGCCCTCATGGTGTGGCACTCATCCACAAAGGCTAACAAGATGGACTCTCAACCCTAGTGTCACTCTAAGGGAGAAAACATTGAACAAGCATTCTGACACGTCCGAATATGCGTATAAACCACAAGTGCACGGGTGTCGAAGTAATAATTACCCGATGAGTCGGGTAGTCCAATCCACAGGGAACGGAAGTATTAGTAATAACCACTTCTCAATTATCTAGTCGGAATCAATGAATATGATGAAGTGAACTAATTACAAGCAAAGCAAACAAGTATGCAAGAAATAAAGTAGAAGAGTCTCAATCACTAAGGATGAGGTACTCGTGCAATGATCCCCCTAAGATCTTCCTTGAAGCTTAAGATTCACTAAATGCTCTAGAATCGAGTCTAATGAGTCGAGGTAGTCCAACGATAACCAATCCTTGTCTCCAAGCAAAAGGCACTAGTCCCCTACAACGTCCCGGTGGAGAAATCGACCAATCTCAACACTTCACACCCTATATGACCGCAATATTCTATAAGGAAACCTAAGAGTAAAACCGATTCCCTAAATGTAGATCCAACCCCTAATTTCCCGGCGAAGGATCCTAACCCCCTACAAGGTCCCGGGCGGAGAAATCGAGCAATCTCACGCCTCACACCAAATATGGTTGCAAAAGAGAATATGGAATACGGAGATAGAAAAACACTCAATCGAAGGGGAAAGGGGACACTCCCTCCATCTCAAGGCTCACCCTCTCAACCCTCTTTAATCTTGGAAATCTAACTCTAATGGAGACCTCTCACATCAAAGTATTAAATCATGCAATGTAAATCAACCACAAGGATTAACAACACTAGCAAGAAATTAAATCACAAGATTAAAACTCAAGACAACTCGGATTAACTAGAAGCATTAAGAGAATCAATCCAAAATATAAATCTTAGGGTTCACATGCCCAAATACCCACTAGGGTTTAGCCCTCCATGGGCCTAGTTACAAAACAATAATTGATACAATGAAAAGCAATAAAACCCATAGAGAAAACCCCCTCCAATTCGCGCGTATTGGCCTTGATTGGTAGTTCTACGTCTTGAAGGGTTCCTCTCCGAAGCTAGGTCACCAATGGCTCCCCAAAATGCTATGACGTCGAAGGAACCTATCAAAGTTGGTGAAGAACTCCCTCTCAGTCGGCGAAGACCTTCTCCTCCAATCCTAGCCGCCTCTCTCTCAATGTCTATGCTCAAAGCTCTGCAAAAAGTCCCTTTAGAATCGGCCAAAAAGTGTATTTATAGCCTCACATCGCGTCTGTCACGTGCCTCCACGCGCCCGTGTGGATTTTCCACGCGCCCGCGTGGGCTGCAAGAATTTCCACACGGGCGCGCGGAATTTGCTATACGGCTTTCTCCTCTTAAGGCCATACGATCGGGCACACGATCATATGGTACGCTATACGGCTTTTCCTTCATGAATGCGTCTTGAAAGGTCTTGAAATTTTTACAAAGAGGTGGAATGTGGAGACATGGCTGCCTTTGTGCCCTTCCATTAATAACTTGGCTTGCAAAATTATGGAAGTTGGCACACATCTCCTCATACACGAACTCCTCTTGTGTCTTCCAACTTGATTTGTACAAGAACTCCCAATATTATGCCATGATAGCCTATCTTCGCTCCCTTTTGAATTCCCAATGCCTTCACAACCTATATGCATAAAAGAACACCCAATACACGAAATGAGACATAAACCGTATAAAATATGATGCTCAATGTATCTAAAACATGCATAAAAACATGTTCACTCAAGCACTTATCACATTCAAAATTGGAACTCAATAAAAACATTAATAAAGGAAAGTATAATAAAAGGTTAATGAAACAAGTACATCCTATGGTTCACAAATCCAAGTACCCACTAGGGATTTTGCTCTCCATAGAGCAAGATATAATCAATAGTATAATTGAAAGTAAAAACAAGTAATCCATAGGAAACCACCCTCGGTAGTCATGGCGATGGTCATGTTGAGTAGTCTCGTCCTCTCCAAAGGTCCCCTCGTCAAGCCTAGGGCACACCTTGCTGGATTGGTGCTGACGAAAGCTCTCTCAATAGCTATCTTCCAAGAGAAACATGGTGTCAAAGTCATAGAACCACTCCAAAAGCCTTGCCAATACCTCTCAAAACTCTAGGTGCAAGCCTCTCAAAAGTTGGAGATAAGATAGGGAAAAGGATCCTTAAATCGGGCTGAATCGCGGTTTTAAATAAGCTGGAATCGGGAATTCACATGCCCTTATGGATGTTCCACACGCCCCTATGGAATTTCCACACGCCCCTGTAGAAATTCCACACGGGCATGTGGATTTCTTCGAAACATAAGATTAGGGTTTTGATTAAAAAATTGGAGGCGTTCCAAATAAACTTAGCATTAGGGTTTTGATTAAAAAATATGAGACGTTACGAAAAAAAAACATACGATTATTGTTTTCATTCAAAAATGGTAGACTTTACAAAAATAAAACTTAATATTAGGGTTTTGATTCAAAAATATGTTGCATTCCCAAAGAAAACATAGGATTAATATTTTTATTAAAAAATAGGATTTATTAAGAAAAGATTACTACTGTTAAGGCTTTGATAAAAAATAAGCAAAGATTCCTCAAGCAAAAGACATGAGATATTACTATAAGGAAACATTGGATTATAGTTTTGATTAAAAACATATGTTAGTATGTCATTTTATTTATTATTATTGTTATTTTAAAGTAATAAAATTATAAAAATAAACCACGTAACAAAAAAAGTAGATGGAGAGTGCAACAAGAGGACTTTGGAGGAGGTCACTCATCCTAGAACTACTCTCGCCCATGCTTGCTTAACTTTGAAATTGTGATGGGATCTATTACTTTAGTATTGGTATGATCACACTTGATAGAAGTTCACCCGAGCTGAAGAAGGATTAGGGTTTTGTTTGACAAATAGGAGACACTATTATAAAAAAATATAGGATTACAGTTTTGATTCAAAAATAATTTACATTCAGAAAAGAGAGGAAAGGGTTATTGTTTTTATCTAAAAATAGGAGGCATTCGAAAAAGAAAACAAAAATTAGAGTTTGATTCAAAACTCTAGAAATAGGAAAACATTGCTATAACAAACATATGATTAGGGTCTTGATTCAAAACTGATAAATAGGAGACATTATGAAAAGAAAACATAGTATTAGGTTTTTGATTAAAAAAATGAGACATTCAAAAAGAAAAGAAATAATTAGGGTTTTGAATAAAAAATTTGAGATATTTTAAAAAGAAACATAGGATAGGGTTTTCATTAAAAAAATATGACATTTCAAAAATAAAACAAAGTATTGCAGTTTTGATTCAAAACTGAAAAATAGGACACCTTCCGAAAAGAAAAAACATAGGGTTAGAGTTTTACTACCACTCGTGCATCACTTGTGGGGGACGCCTGTGCTTCCACCCATTTAGAAACATAATCCACAGCAACCAAAATGAACTGGTTACCACGGGAACTAGGGAAAGGGCCCATGAAATCAATCCCCCACACATCGAACACCTCACAAGCTTGGGTCCAGGTCTGCGGCATCTCATCTCTCCTTGAAATGTTTCAAATCCGTTGGCACCTATCGCAGTATTGAACAAACTTCTGTGCATCTTGAAAAATGGAAGGCCAATAAAAACCTGCATCTAGGATTTTCCTGGTTGTCCGGTTGGCACTGTAGTGTCCCCAATGGGATCGGCATGACAATGCTCCAATATAGAATACCCTTCCGAATGAGATACGCACCTCCTCACCACCTGATCAGCGCAAGTTCTAAACAAATAGGGATCCTCCCGGAAATAATATTTCGGATCGTAGTAGAACTTTTTCCTTTGTTGATAAGTTAGCCCATCCGACGCATCCCATACTGCAAGATAGTTTGCAAAAATCGGCGAACCACTGGAGTTTCTTCTTCTCTCAGGATCCGAATGCTAAACAACTGCTCATCAAGTTTTTGGCGCCGTTGCGGGGACCCACAAGGAATACTCGGAAAACTTAGAGTTTATTGATTTAGCCATTGTCTCTCAGTAACTTTTGAATGTTGCTTATCTTGAATTTGTTTGACACTTGTAGCATCCTTGAAAACCCCCCTAGAAACCACTTACACTAGAGAGATTTAGACATCATGATATTGATTGAACAAAGAACTTGCATGGAATTTTGTTTTCATAGTTTTTAGAGTGTTTGTTTGTGTGTGCTCCCTACATATTCATTGGTGAGATGAATTATGTTTCTTTTGACATTTACAGGACTCAAGATATAAGCTTCATTCTCACCACCCCTCAAGAATTGAACCTACCCCTTGTTCATGCATGTATTGCACAATCTTCATCAACAAAATGGGGTAGTCTCTTTACCCTTCCCTTTCATGCTTAATTTAATTATTCCGATTTTTACACCATGTTCTGTTGATTAGTGTACATTGAGGGCAATGTACAATTCTAGGTGTGGGGATGGGCTATTTGCATGCTTACTTCACCGGTGATAGCTATGATTTATTGTTAAGAACCTCCTGGCTTGAATGAATGATAGTAATGAGTTGTAGTGTTATTTGTGCTATAAGGAAGTCATGTTTTCTTTCTAGTGTTCTCTTCACAGCTTTGACACAGTACTTCTACCTTGTTTGCCCCAGCTAACCCACTACTTTGATTTAAAGTGTTAGAGTGGTAAATTCATCCCTCAATGGTCTTTTAAGAGATTTTGGTTCTTTTGTTCATTTTACTTTATCCCTAAGTGAAGTTTTACATGAAAGTGCTCCGGAGACATGTAAAAAAAAAAAAAAATGAGTCTATGTCAGTATTCCTCTGCTAATTTAGGATGAATGCGTCTATGTAGATCGTAATCAAGTAGGTTGGGTGGCTCTTGTGCCTAATCAGCATGTGCATCCTTCTAAATGATTATAAGATATTTTGTGCAGTCTACATTAGGCGGACTCGAAAAAAAATGATGATGAATGAGGATAAAAAATGTGTTTTCTCTTGAACTCTTTCATGCATCTCACTTAGAAATTAAAGTGTTGATTGTGGACCCGAAGGACTCTTTAACTCGCTATTGAGGGTGTCTTTAACATTTCTAACACGGTAGTCATTGAATGAGGCGTGAATAGGGAGAGCGAGGGATTAAGTATTTACACACACTCACGAGGAAAGCACTTTAGAGGACTCATGACTATCTCTCTGAGAGTTAGTTATTGTGCAACTCATTTTCTTGATTTCATTTCATCCGTGCTCCGTGGGGTTCTTCACTACTTGAGCTTGAGGGTTGTATATTTAGCCATTTTATCTTCTTGCCCCTATTCTTTCATGTGTGTTTGCTTGGGGACAAGCAAACGCTTAGGATAATGAGGGATGTTTGATAAACGCCTAAATGTATGTATTTTATACGTATTGATCTTGTATTATTTGTGTATATCTTGATGAATTGATGTCCGTTTGAGTATAAATTTGTTCTTTTGGTGTTGCAAAGCATAAATGTGCCGAATGTAGCTCAAAAATGCAAATTGGATGAATTCGACACCGAAAACGGCATTTTTGGGGTCCCAGCACTGTAGTGTTACTGTAGCTGATCACTATTTATGCTGAGGGCATTTGGTCATGGAGCTCACGGGCTCCATGCGCCCGCATGGAGTGCCCGTGAGGTTCTGTGGAATTTCACAACCCCTCGATCATGAGCAAAAAGATCTTCACCATCCAAGGTTTGGAGGAGAAGATTGGGTGAAGATCGTAGGCATCCAAGGCATCATTTGAGGGAAGATCTCTTCAAATCTTCAAGATCTTCACCATATAAGGGTATCTAAAGCTAGAGGGAGTAGTTCTTACTTCTTTTCTTCTTTATTTGTTCCTTGGATTTGTATGAGTGGTCCAGTTTCATGAGACACTAACTTATTTGTGATTTGGATATGATGAACTCTAGGGTTGATTGTTTGTAATTTGGATGATCATCTTTATTGATGTATTGTTGGATGTTGTATTTCTTTTTATGGAATCTTGTAGTTTGTGGTTCAAGTCTTGAGTACTTTGATGTGTTGATTTGCATGAGAACTCTGTATTTCAACTTCTAGGTTGTACTTGGTTACGTGACCATCGCCCTTGTACTAGACACACTTGGCTTGGAAGGGATCCATGTACAAATACACTTTCGTGACCATCGGGTATTTTTGTACCCCTCCGATAGAATTAGGGTTGGACCTAGTTTGAGTATCGACCACGATTACAAATTTCCCTGAGTGTAATGCAATCATACGAGGATTTGGGGCGGAAGCGATTTTTGACCCAATACTTGTATGGGATTAGGGTTCAATTGCTCGTGACCATCGGGTTGAGCTAATTTAGGATTCTCTTGGCCCAACTACCATCTCGTATTTCATCCTAAATTTAGGGACCTAATGACAACCCTAGGGGGATTACGTTGTCCAAATCACTCCCTTCATCTGTTTGATTCTCCCTTGAGTTCAGTATTGTGTGTAGTAGTACCCGGATTCCATTGTAGTTAATTCTTTCTCTTTTTATAATTACTATTCATCTTTTCGGAGTGTTAGGCTAGGAAATAGAGCGAAAGAGAAGTAATAGTAGCTCCTTGGGCCCTGAGGAATACGACCCTCTCGTGCTCGCACGAGAGGTATTACTTTTGACGACTCCGTGCACTTGCGGATCGCTCATCAGGGACAAGCAAAGAGAAAGAGATGACACCCCCATCTTTCAAGCCAAGAATCCCTTATCCCTCTAGATTGAAAAATAACCAAGGGGTTGAACAGTACAAGAAGTTCTTGAGTTTGTTCAAGCAACTCCACATCAATATTCCTTTTGTTGAGGCATTGGCCCAAATGCCTAAGTTTGCGAAGTTCTTGAAAGACTTGTTGACTAACAAGAGGAAGTTGGAGGAAAGTGCTTCAATGATTTTAGATGCTTCATGCTCGGCGGTATTGCAAAAGAACATGCCGAACAAGAAGAAAGACCCTGGAAGCTTCATTATTCCGTGTAATATTGGCAATCTAGGTGAAGAAATGGCATTGACAGACTCAGGGGCGAGTTTCAACATCATGCCATACACCTTCTTTCAAAAGCTAGGCTTGGGTGAGCCTAGGCCTACTCGGATGACTTTGCAACTAGCCGACCGAGGCAATGACGACATCCGAGAGGCATCATTGAAGACGTGCTTGTCAATGTGGACAAGTACATTTTTTTGGTTGACTTTGTAGTGCTAGACGTCGATGAGAATGCGGATGTACCTTTGATACTTGGGAGACCATTCTTACAGACTTTCCAAAGCATTGATTGACATGGACGCAAGAGTCGACATTGAGAGTTGGAGATGACAAGCTCACATACCGCCTTGCTGAAACCATGCGGCATTCTCTTAATTTTGATGATACTTTATACTTTCTAGATACTATTGATGAGATTGTTGATGAATACATACAGGAAATGTTCAATCCGGATCTGTATGAAGTTTGTTAGACTAAGAGGAGAGAAATGAAGAAGTAATGATGCTTGAATCGACTGGGAAGAAGTACCATCTACCCGAGCGATCTTGAAGAAGGTACTCGGAAAATGAAGAAGGCTAGGAGATGCCACCGGAAACACTCCAAGGATGTTGGAGACGTCCGTGAATGGAAGAAGTTGGATGAACCATTGCTAGGTGGTCCCAAGCCTGATTATACACCCTCTACCCTCAAGAGACTCCCGACATCATGCTTTCAAGCCATGGCTAAGTGGGCAACCTTCATTCATGAACCCCCGTGAGGTAAGACAAGGTACGTCAAGCTTAGTGACGTTAAACAAACGCTTATCGGGGAGGCAACCCAAGTGTTTCATTTTTTCTTAGTTGAATAATGTAGTATTTTGAATGAATAATTTGTTAAGTGTTGGTGTCTTGATTTTTAGATGCTTGTGCTGCGATTTTATTGTGTTTTTTTTTAAAAGTCATCGTGTGTTTTCATGTGGAATTGGTGAAGTTTGGTCGTTTGAGCTCTATTTCATGTTTTTCACTAGTAAAATTTGCATAATAGGGCAGGCTCTGAATGTGTAAACATGTTCAGAGATTTTTTGTGGAGCATGCAGATTTTTCTAAGGCATCCGAGAGAAAACACACGGGCATGTGGAATTTCCAGACGCCTGTGGATTTGCATCGCAAGCTCATCCGGAGATGGCACAAAGGCGGGCGGCGCCTGTGAGCGACGATACGGCAGATCACACGCCCTGTGGATAATTTACGCACAGGCAGTGAATTCCTCTGAGTTGGGCTGATTATCCCGAGAGCACAGGGGCGTGGACTCGCCCATAGTGGGTGACCTTGTGAACTACACACGGTGTGGGTAATTTCCACTGCGCCCTTGTGAAACTATGCAAAGGAGTTCTCTCCATCCCGAGAAGACACGAGGATATGTGGCTACCCCCTATGAGTTGGGCATGTGAATGTTGGCGGCTCGTGCGAAATTTCCGCAGCGTGTAGAACACTATGGTATTTTTCTCGGATGGCGGGGAAGCCGCGATGGTGTGCGGCTACCCACGTGGATCGGGCGTACGAGGCGTGGGTATTTTTCCACACTGCACGTGCGATGCGATTAGAGTCGAAGAAGTGTTTTCACGAGTGCACGGGGCGTGTGTACGCCTGGCAGCTCTCTTATAATGAGGCGCACGGGGGTGGGCAATTTCCACACGCCCGTGTCGATGCACAGAACGCCAAGAGGTGCGAGTTCTTTTTAAAGTAGAATAGTTTCTTTCCCTCTTCACACCCTCTATTCGTCTGAAAACATTCTCACATCATTCTCTGACTTTATAGCGCTATTTTGGTAGAATTTTTGCGAGGTTTTCTGGCTGATTCTTCATTTTCTCATCCCATCTTGTCGGTAAGCCCTATTTATCATTTTCTTGGCCAATTGATGGTTTCCATCGATTAGTTTAGTCTTGAAATGCTTCATTTTCTTCAATTCAAAGATTATTTGTGTTTTAGAACGAAGTAGAAGTGATTTTTGACAAGGTCCCTTGCTTATATCCCGCATAGTGCACGGGTTTGTCGAAGTAATAATCCCGGGTTAGCGGGTCGAATCCACAGGGAGTAGGGAGTGGAAATACTTAATTTGATTCTTAGCTATGTGGAATATCAATCATGATAAGTGTGAAATTGATTCAATTCTCAACAATAAAATCAACAAGTGAAAGAGCAAAAGTAAGAAGAGGGTAAGGCAATCGATAAAGAATGGGGTACTCGGATAATGCTTCACCTAGGATAATCGCTTCAAGTGCAAGAACTCTCTATTATGCTTCCTAATCAATGCAATGGTGAGTCGGGGAAATCCTTACATACATAGTCCCAAATCTAAGGTCAACTATGCCTAACTCTATGCATGTCCCGGAGGAGAAATCAAACAATCTTAACACCTCTGACTCGTGATAGAATTGCAATGAACTCTAGGGATTCCAAGTGATAAATATCTTCCTAAATATAGACCTAACCCTTTGGTCCAGGTGGAAGGTCCCTAGCCACAATTAAACCCTAGATACTAAGATCCTCTCAATGCTTTCACTCTATTGCGAGGCCCAACTAGGCCCCAAATGAGGTTCATCCCTTAGACCATTCACTCTATTATGGCCGCAAAGAACTCGAGGAACGGAGGTAGAATCTATCACGCCGGAGGGAAAGGGGATGCTCCCGTCACCTCCTCGACTCACCCTCTCAACCCTCTCCAACCTAGCTTTGTCTAACGCTAGTGGTGTGTCACTCACTCCCAAGGTTACCAACTAAGAACTCTCAACCCTAGTGTCACTCTAGGGAAATGTTCATTCAATCAAGCATTCAAAGGTTGGAACTCACAATAAACATCAATTTATTGAAAAGCATAATAAAGAGGTTCAATGAAACGAATACATCCTAGGGTACACAATCATCCAAGTACCCACTAGGGTTTAGCTCTCATGGAGCTTAGTACAATGAAAGAAATCGAATGTAAAAGCAATGAATCCATAATGAAAACCCCTCGATGGTCGTGTCGATAGTCTTGTGGGAAGTCCTCTACCGTCGTCAAGGATTTCTTTGTTCGATTGTAGGATACGCTGCGATGGAAGCTCCCCTACCAATCTTTTTTCTTAATGGAATCACGATGCTCGGAGCCGTAGAACCTCTCCAAAACCTTGGCCAATACCCCTCAAAAGACCCTAGCCGAAGCCCTCTCACAAGTTGGGGAAAAGATGGAGAAAAGAATACCAAAAATCGGGCTGAATCGGCTTTAAATAGGGTCGAATCGGGCAACTCCCACGTGGGCCGGTACACGCACTCGTGCGGAATTTCCACATGGGCGTGGATAATTTCCACACGCCCGTGTGAATTCTCTGTCTCTCTGATTTCTCGGTCGGCTGTGAACAGGTCGCTACACAGTAAAAAGTAACATAAAATAGGTGCATTATGATCCACATTGGCCCATTTCCTTCATACTCGGCCTCACAACCCTACCTGCGTAAAAGTAACATAAAAACACATATTAATGTAAAAACCCGAGAAAGTAAAGCTCAAGCACTTATCAAACTCCCCCACACTTAAGCTTTTGCTTGTCCTCAAGCAAACATTAAAACATTCTTCGCATTAATGAAGAAAATATTGAAAGTGCTTGGCCTTTAGGTTCACCAAGGTATACAAAGAATGTATTCTACAAGTAAGGAAAATTTCAACACTACATACGAAAAATCAATGCTCTAGCTAAAAACTTGAATCAAAAAGGACAACAAACCCGAATTTCATGTAAGTGTGTGAACTCACTCAAAACAACCCAAGTTATACTCCTCAAAGTTCTAAGTACAAAGGGACTTATTTATCTACAAAAAGTCATAAAAATTTTAAAAAGATGGTAGTAGCTTCACACATCCTCCGAGGTAGCCCTTCCAAAGCACGTTAAGGGTGGCTTTCACACTTCGAGGTGGTAGCTCTTTCTACCCGAGTGAGTAGCTTTCCACTCATCCTATGAGATAGCTCTTTCTCCTCATTAGGGCATAACTAGTATCCGACTTGTGAGAGTAGCTTCATACTTCATAGGTGGTAGCTCTTTCCACCCAACAAACACAAATAAACAATAAAAACTATTTTGTTCCTTCTTTTTCATTTTTCAATCAGAATTTAGCACTAGTAAATAAACCTAACAAGTCCCTTTAACATCGAACATGAGTTTCCAATAGAGTTCAAAGAGTGAGTAGCGCATCTAGTGTAAATCGGGCAAAAACTCCTAAAAATTCAAGAAAGAACTAGAGCATGAAAATATTCAATGTTAAAACTTCTCCTAGACTTAAGAATACAATCATTGCAACTAAGGTGAACCGACATTGGCTATGTGAGCATATATCAATTAAGAGCAATAGAAAAGATGTGTCAATATGAAACTCCCCCACACTTAAGTTGTACATTATCCCCAATATACACATGCAAGCTCACTTAAAATATATCATTCAAAACTAAATGTGGGAGAAACAATTAAAACAATACTCCCGACTCTAGTAGTTGCGTTTGATGAGGCTAATTCATTGGGAGTAGTGTTCCAACGGGTTAGTGAAGCCGCACGGCCAAGTGCCAGCACCTTGGCCGTGCCCATGACTAAGTCTCAATTTCCAAGAAGACAAGACCATCTGCACGCATACACGAGGGGTTCAGTGAAGCTCAAGAAAAACAAAAATAACTCGAGTGTATTAAAGATGAAGCAATGAATACAACTTGATAATGCAAAATAACATAAACTCCAAAGGAAAATCCTTTCTGAGTGAACAAGTCTAAAAATAAGAAAATAAGATAAAGTAAAATGTATGAAAGTAAAGAAGAAGTCAAAGTGTCAGGTCTGACAGGCTCTGTCGTGTCACTCATCGGAAGTGGAAGCACATGGTGGGTCCCTCCGGTGTCAGGGGTGGCCGGGCTGACGAAGGGTCCTCGGTGTGGGACAAATGATGAGGCAACATCTCGCTCCTAGGATCTCGCTGTAAAATGTCAAAACATGCCATGAACTCTGTGTACTGAGTGGCCCTGCGTGAGCTCTAATCTCGACAACCTCGGCTCTGGACTTTAGCCACCTCCGTCCATTACCACTCCTACGGGCGCCTCGAGCCTTTCAAAATGATCATCGGGCTCGAGCTGGTGGCATTCTACGCACGGGGGTGGTTCCTCTGTCGCGGAGGTATCTCGTCTCATCGGTGTTGGTTGTGGCTCGGGGGCGGATCGAGATGCCCCGCCTCGTCCTCAGAATGGTACGCGTTCAGCACACATAGACACCATTGGAATATTTTCGGATTAACCCCATGAGCCTCATGGTCTCTAATCCAAGTGGCGCTAGTATGATCGCTTTCTGGTTCCGTCACTGATTTGGCCTCGCAAACCCATCCCCCACAATGAGTTTGGTAATATATGGACCCGAGAAATGACACCCTAATCGAGGATATTGTCCTTGATGCTTCAAATACTACGGCTAAAATGTGTCCTAGATTTGACGGTTCGTTCCGAACCATGGAGTACAAGTGATAAGCTCTTGCTTGTTGATGACTCCAGTACTATCACCACGCCCATTTACTCGACCGCTTATGATGGCATCGCGGATATCCGTGAGCGGGTCGAGATAAACATGAAGCCTTAGACACTCCTGGTTCATAACGCCCCTTTCCACATAATAGTAAATATGCCTTAATGGGAGATAAACCTGTCATGTCAATTGGAAGGTTCTCATACCCCCGCCTCGAAAGATATTCCTCATCATATAGACCATGTCTAGTGGAGAACCGTGCGACACTCATACTATGATGCCTGCCCGAGCTCGGGACCCGAATTGCGCTCGACTGACCTCATCAAAATGAGCATAAGAGCAGCCGAACTCAAATGGGCAAGAACTCTCAAAGTAAGTGTGTGGATGAAGGGTAGGTCACGCAGTATGTTCGATAACTTTGCAGTCAATCACCAGTAATAATTTCTCGACCTCGTCGTGCCCAAATCATTTGCTAGTTGTACACGCCTAAGTAACCAATATCCGGGATCTAGCGTGACCAAACTTGCGCTTCTAACCGCTCAAATCGAGCTTGATGTGCCTGGTATCGTGAATTCCGTAATTTCCGGTTCAGGGTAGGCTGAGGCCTCTTAGCAAACTGTTTTCTTTTATTTGGTAGCCATGCTCGCATATATTAGAAAAGGAAAATCCACGATGTCCATTTCAAAATGCAGAAAAATGAGAACACAGGTCGCAGTGCAAATTCGTGACGCCTCGTAGCGCGTCCACGGCGTGGAAACCGCACGCCCCTTTTCGGGTCAATCTCCATGCCACCTCTCTATTTCGCTTCCATATCATTTTAGAAACAAATTATAATCAGTTTAGCAAGAAAAGCGATGCACATATGAACCATTTCAACCACAGACTGATCGGTTAGAATCCAACAAAATCGAATAAGAGAGGAAATCAAGGTTTACCAATGAACTGCACGTAAACACTCCTTCAATCCCTGCAATGCTCTATTAATCAACTCGAAGACGATAGTAGCAGGGAGCAAGAATGTCAGAATAATACTCTTTGGGGTGGTTTAGGGTTATTTGAGGAGAAGGGCGTCGACTGGAATTGGGAGAGCGGATGGTCTTTTTGAATCCTAAAGAACCACACGAGCGTGCGTGGAGTCGTCCCGCGGCCCGCTGCACGCAGAGAATGAGTTCACAGGAGCGGACCCATGCCCTTGTGGCCTTTTTGGATCTCCGAGAGAAAAATATATACACGTCCGTGCGGCGTATACCCCATGCGGGCGTGGATATTCCCACATGCGAACTCCACAGCAGCCCCGCCCCTGTGTTTTTCTCGGGATGGTGAAAGCAACCAGAGAGGAGCGGACGCGCGGAGTCTGCTCACGGGTTACCTGCAAATTCTACCTACGAGGTTGCCCAGATTGCAGCGAGCTCACCTGTGTGCTCTGGGAAAATCTACCCAACTCTGCGAGTCACACGCCCGTGCAGCATCACCAGGCGTGCTCCAGTTGGATAGTGCGTCCAGGGGCAGCACTGGCACGCCCTGCCTTCTCTGGATGAGCTCGCATTAAACATCCATGGGCGTGTGGAAATTACACACGCCCATGTGCCTATCGGATGACTTAGAAATACACGCAGGCTCTTGCAAAATTAATCTGAACATGTCCACACACTCAGAGCCTGCCCTATTATGTAAAATTTACCAGAGGAGAACACAAAATAAAACTCAAACGACCAAACTTCACCAACTCACAACAAAACCAACAATAAAATTGCAGCACAAGCACTCAAAAATTGAAACACCAACACTTGACAATTTATTCATGCAAGCAAAGCTAAACTAAAGGTATTTAAAAGCAGTGAAAACACTTGGGTGCCTCCTGAGAGCGCTTTGTTTAATGTCTCGAAGCTGAGCGTGATCTTCCCTTACCCTCACGGGGTTTATGGAGGAAAAATACCTTTCACTATTATCAACTGCCAATCTCTCCACCATGGTATGGTTTTCGACTCTCATGTCCATTTACCTTGAATGTGCCCTTCTCAGATGACTATTAACAATGGCTC
Organism: Dioscorea cayenensis subsp. rotundata; assembly: GCF_009730915.1. Classification (NCBI taxonomy): domain Eukaryota; kingdom Viridiplantae; phylum Streptophyta; class Magnoliopsida; order Dioscoreales; family Dioscoreaceae; genus Dioscorea; species Dioscorea cayenensis. The sequence goes on from NC_052490.1 coordinate 7,037,100, forward strand.
CATAGGAGTGAAACTTGATGCTGATGCTACGACGGACCACTCTCTGACTTTAAGTTTCCCGAGGAATAAACATAGGCGGAATTGAATAGTAGCACTGACGCTTGATTTTGAAAGTCTTTGAGTTTAATGTGCTTATCATGCCACATCCGGAATTCTTTTCCTTACATATATCCTTGCATTCCTCATATGCCTTCATCCTCCATTCATCTAAGCTGTCATTGAGGATGTAACATTCGCTTTCCTATCCGGGACGTGCACAAGTCGAAATTCATCAGTTTAATTTGCGCCACTTACACTTTGTGCTCCAACTCCACGGTAAATGGCAAGATTTTCCATACACTAAATTATAAGGAGTGGTCCCTATCGTGTTTTATACTGTCTGCTCTATGAGGCCATGGCGCGTCGTCCAACCTTTCGCACTAATCCTCGCATTTACCTTGATCCCTTTCGCTTTTGAGGTGCAAGATTCTCTTGAGTCTCGACTTTGAAATATCCTCCACTTTGCCCACTCCACGGCTCGGGTCGGTGGAAGCGTCCCTAGCCACAATTTAGTCCTGGGCCCTTAGATCCTCTCAACGCTTCACTCCATTGCACGCCAAGCAACTAGGCGCTGACGGAGGGTTCATCCCTTAGACCATTCACTCTATTATTATGGCCGCAGAAAGAACCTCGAGGAATGGAGATAGAATCTATCACGCTCGGAGGAAAGGGGCGCTCTTGCACCTCCCGGCTCACCTCCTCCTCAGCCCTCTCCAGCCTGGCTTTCGTCTAGCAGCTGGTGGTGTGTCACTCACTCACGGTTACCAGCAAGAACTCTCCTCAACCCTAGTGTCACTCCTAGAAATGTTCATTCAATCAAGCATTCAAGGTTGGAACTCACAGTAAAACATCAATTTATTGAAAGCATAATAAAGAGGTTCACGTAAAGCGAATGCATCCTAGGGTACACAATCATCCAAGTACTCCACTAGGAGTTTAGCTCTCCATGGGAGCTTAGTCTGACAATGAAAGAAATCGAGATGCTAAAAGCAGCAGTGAGATCCATAAAAGAAAACGCTTGAGTGGTCCATGTGGGTGGTCTTGTGGGAAGTCTCTCTCGCACGAAATGCATCCAAGGATCCCTTCGTCCGATGTACGAGATACGCCTCGATGGAAAGCTCCTACCACCTTCTTCCTAATGGAATCACGATCGTAGCCAGTGGAACCTCTCTTCAAAACCTTGGCCACTACAACGAAAGACCCCTAGCCGAAGCCCTCTCAAATGTTAACGAAAAGATGGAGAAAAATACCAAAATCGGGCTGAGACCGGCAAACTCTATATAGCATTTGAATCGGGCAACTCCACGCGCGTGAATCGCACGCGCTGCGCGGGAGGAATTTCACACCAGGCGTTGATAATTTCCACACGCCCGTGTGGATTCTCGGCATCTCTCTCTGATTTCTCTGATGCTGGACGTGAGCGATGCGCTGGCGATGAGTGCTGCGGTGCTGCATATTCCAGTCTTCGGGACGGATTAACTTCCCAATTCTATACCTTCTGATCGGGTATACGACGTCTATATCATGCTCACGCCGGAATCACTTGCTTCTTCAATGATGTACATGTTGGCGGGGTTCTTGTTCTTATATACATAAGTCAGGAATACTTTCAGCGTGGCCCTTTGCTGCCCCTCAACTAGATGGCACTCCGAGATGGGAGGACTGGCACACACTCCTGCATCCTCACACTACCCTATCTTCCAGCGTTGAACCCTTAACAGATCTCCTCAAAATCGATTATTACCAGTCCACATTGGCCCATTTCCTTCATACTTTCGGCCTCACAACTTTCACAGGTAAAATGTATAAAAACACATATTAATGTATCACAATGAAAAGTAATACTCAATCATAGGGAATGGGCGGCTTCACATTCATATCACACAACAATTTAACGTCAAATACACGTGACTTTTTGCTTGTCCTCGAAAAACAAACATTAAAACAATACATGCATTAATAGAAAATATTGAAATTACTTAGCCTCGGTTTAAGGTATACAAAGAATGTATTCTACAAGTAGAAAATTTCAACACTAATCGAAAAATCAATGCTCTAGCTAGAAACTTGAATTCAAAAGGACAACAAACCCGGGGAATTTCCATATGAGGTGTGTGAGACTCACTCAAAACAACCCAAAATTATACTCCTCAAAGTTCTAAATTACAAGGGACTTGTTGTCTACAAAGTCATGAAAATGTTTAAAGATGGTAGTGGCTTCACACACATCCTCTGTAGCCCTTTCAAACAGCTGGCCCGATTAAAGGTGGCTTTCACACACTTTCGGGGTGGCTAACTCTTTCTACTGTGAGTGGTCGCTTTCCCTCATCGTATGAGGATAGCTCTTTCTCTCATTAGGGCATAACTAGTGTCGGCCCCGTGAGTAGCTTCCATACTTCACTTAGGTGATAGACTAACTCCACCCAACAAACACAAATAAACAATAAAAGCTCTTTGTTCCTTCTTTTCATTTTCAATAAAGTAAACCTAACTGGTCGCTTTAACATCAAACACTTGAGTTTCAATAATGGAGTTCAAGAGGTGAGTGGTACGCCACGAAAGTGTGTGCGTGATTTAAAATTGCACTAGAGTCGAGCAAGAACTAGAGGCATAGCAAAGCGTTCAATGTTAACCCATTCTCCTAGACTTAAGGAGCACAATCCCGGCTTTGCAGCTAAATTGAACCGCCATTGGCTATGTGGGCATATATCAATCAGGGTACACCTAGAAAGGATAGTGCGCATTGTATGAGACTCACACACACTTAGGATTGTACATTGTCACTCAGTAGCACACATGCAGACTTCACTCATATATATATATCATTCAAAAATAGATGTGGGAGGAAAGCAATCAAAACAATACTCCCCTAACTCCCTGGTGTTGCGTTTGATGAAGCTAATTCCATGGGAGTAGCGAATGTTCCGGCGGGTTTGTGGCCAGCTCCACGCGGCCAAGTGCCTAAAGCATCTTGGCGTGCCCATCAAACTAAAGTCTCGAATTCCCAAGAAGACGAGACCATGCATACTTGCCCTGTACGAGGGTTCGGTGAAGCTCAATACAAAAATAACTCGAGTGTATGTATAAAAGATAGAGCAATGAATACAGCTCTCGATGTGCAAAATGAGGAAAAATAAACTTCAGAAGGAAAATCTTTTGCAGTACACACAATCTAAAATATAAATCACCAGGAGAAATAAAATCGCGAAAAATAAGGAGCACGGAAGGTAAGGCAGCCTCAAAGTAGTAGTGTCAATAAGCTAGTACATCTGTTTCCGGCTGCTTTGGTGAGGCAGCTAGTCGGTCAACAAAATAAATGAAGATTGGCAAACAAAAGAAAGAGAAGCTAACCGACAAAATGAAAATGAGAGACTAGAAAATGGCCGGAAAACTTCGATTAACAACCCTCTAAAAAGCGAGTGGTGAGAGGTCAGAGGCAAGAAATGTGTTCTCAAAACGTTTGAGGTTGAAAAAGATGAAGAAAATGCGAAAGATTTACAAGAAAAACTACGGTTCTAGCATTTACGTACATCCACGGGCGTTGTACGAAATTTCCCACGCCGATGCGCCCGGACCCGACGAGCGTGCAGCGCATACATGCAGACTCTCCTTCTGCGCAGCGAAAATTCTCTGAGAGCCCACACCCGTGCGGAACTTCCCACCGCGTGCGTGGGTGAGGCGACTCGCGGGGGCAAGCATGCCGCCCTGTGTCACTTCTCCGAATGGAGCCCGAGTTCTGCGGAGATGCGTGCTGGGCGTCTTGAGGCTTCCCACACCGTGTGTGGAGTTTCACAAAGGTCACCCGAAGGGAGCAAGTCCACGCCCTATGCAGCTCTACCGGATAAACCGCCCAACTCTGCGGGAATTCCCCACCGCCCGATCGCGAGTACACGCAGGCGTGTGAAAGCTCACTGTCGAAATCGTTCAGCATTGCCGCCCCGTGCCTTCTCTGGATGAGCTTCGCGATTGCAAAGTCCATGGGCGTGTCGAAATTCAACACGGCGCGGGTGTGTTTCTCTGGATGCCTTAGAAAATTACGCGCGCGCTGCAAAATATATTTAACATGTTTACACACACTCCGGGCACATGCCCTAATATGTAAGTTTTACCGGTGAAAAACTTCAAAAATAAGCTTCAAAACGACCAAAACTTCACCAAAACACATGACAGCACAAGATAACACCAGCGGTCCCACAGAAAGAAAAGCATAGCAATGGCATATAAGGATCAAAACACCAACACTCAAGCTCTTGTTCGTGCAAACACTAAACTAAAAACTAGGAAAGGCTGTAATAATTGCTTGGGTTTGCCTCCCAAGACGCACTTGTCTACTGTGCATAGCTTAATGCGTACCTCTTCCTTACCTTATGGGGCTTGAAAAGTGTGTGTTCCTCGACTTGAGATATTGCATAGCTACTTCCTTTCAAACCATCTGCCCAGCGAGAGGTGGAATAATGTTGTTAGAGTCAACCATCACCCACCTTACGCTGGCCTCAAGGAAACAATTTGGGTTGCGGAATTGTCCAAGCAGAATGGGTGGGTCATTGGATTGGGTTTCAATCTCCCTACCCACATCTTCTCCCAAGCCCAAATTCTCTTTCTTGCAATTTTATGAGTTGATTAATCCCAAAAGGATGCTTGCTCCATTACCTGGGATTTCCATCTTCTTCCATTTCAACTTGAGAGGCAATATGTCTTCACCAGCTCTTCTTGCACCATGTCTTGCTCACAAACATCTTGTCCCTCAAACAATTATCACATTGAATGACAGCGGATTCTTCCTTGTATCGTCTCAATCTACGACAACATCATACTCGTTCCGCTCTTCTTCATTGTCGTCACTACCACATCTTCTCTATATAAGGAACTTGACTTGCTCAAATACTTGTTGTTCCTTTGGAAGTGTCATAAAATATCCCTACTAGTTGATGCTCAAGGGTTTTATAGGAGGCTTCATGACGACATCTTAGGTGTGGTCTCCATATTTTTGGACGTGATCGGATGCTTCAATGAAGTTAAGCTAATACTCTTTGCAATTGAAATGCATCCTCTCGAGCATCTCACTCATTTGACATTCCTCTTGGGGTGCCTCCCAATGTTGTTCACCCATTATCCCATAATGTCGTTTGGGTAGCCGCTTCAGAATTGGATAGTATGCGTTTGTATCATGGAATGTGTGTGTGGTGGTAATAACTTGTAACAATTCTAACAACTTTTTCTTGAGAGGAGTGACACCGCAAATATGAGAGCAATGGTAGGTCCAATCATCATTTAAAATCCTTGCAAGAGAAGTAGGCGCAGTGAGCAAAATAAAACAAATAGGAAGCGATGGAAGAATAAAGAAAGTGTGAAAATAATCGTCGAGGCGGTGATAGAGAAGAGATCGTGAAATAGAGATATGAAGGATAAATAGCTAAAGATATAAGTGCAAAAGTATACTCTCTAGACACCTACTCCCGGCATGAGCAGCGCCAAAACTTGACAGAGATCCCTTGCTTATATCGCGAAGTGCGGGCTTGTCGAATGTAACTTAATCCCGGGTGGCGGTCGAATCCTGAGGGGTAAGGGAGTAAAGACACTTAATTTGATTCTTAGCTATGTGGAATATCAATGCGTGATAAATGTGAAATTGATTCAATTCTCAATAATAAAAATCAACAGAGGGAAAGAGCAAAAGTAAGAAGAGGTAAAGGCAATCGATAAAAGATGGGGTACTCGGATGATACTTCACCTAGGATAATCGCTTCAAGTGCAAGAACTCTCTATTATGCTTCCTAATCAATGCAATAGTGGTCGTGGAAATCGTTACATACATAGTCCAAATCTAAAGTCAACTATGCCTAACTCTATACATGTCCCGGAGAATCGAACAATCTCAACACCTGCTCATAGAGTACTGCAATGAGCTCTAGGGATTCAAGTGATAAATCTGCTAAATATAGACCTAACCCTTTGGTCCGGTGGAAGGTCCCTAGCCACAATTAAGCCCTAGATACTAAGATCCTCCTCAGCGCTTGATCCATTGCCGCAACTAGGCTGGGAGGTTCATCCCCTTAGACCATTCACTCTATTAGCGCAAGAGAACTCGAGGCGGAGATGCGGAATCTATCATGTCGGAGGGAAAGGGGCGCTCACTGTACCTCTCGACTCACCCTCTCAACCCTCTCCAGCCTAGCTTTGTCCTAGCAGCTGGTGTGTGTGTCACTCACTCACGAGGTTACCAACAAGAACTCCCAACCCTAGTGTCACTCTAGAAATGTTCCAGTCAATCAAAGCATTGAGGTTGGAACTCACAGTAAGTACGTCAATTTATTGAAAGCATAATAAAGAGGTTCAATGGAAACAAATACATCCTGGGGTACACAATAATCCAAGTACCCACTGAGGTTTTGGCTCTCCATGGAGTCAAATGCTGATCAAAGAAATCCAGATGTAAAAAGCAGCCCGAGATCCATAAAGGAAGCAAGTGAGTACAGGTAGCCGGTGGTCTTGTGGAGAGTCCTCTAAATCAAAGTCAGTCCAAAGGTTCCTTGGTCCGGTGCCGGATGCGCCTCGATGGAAGCTCCTACCAGCAGCTTCTTGCTAATGGAATCACGATGCCAGACGCTTGGAACCTCTCAAAGGCTTGGTCGATACCCCTCCCGAGCCCTAGCGAGAGCCCTCTCTCACAAGTTGAAAAGATGGAGAAAAGAACACCAAAATCGGGCTGAATCGGCTTTTAATGAGAATTTTCGAATCGGGCAACTCCGCGGCGTGGGCCCGGTACACGCGCCCATCACAGGGCCTCCCACAGGCGTGGATCGTCCACCACGCCCGTGTGGATTCTCACCATTTCTTTGATTTCTCGGCCGGTGTGAGCAGTCTTTTGCTGATGGTACTCTGTGCTCCACTATAGTCGCCCGACTGATTAACTTCCCAGTTCGCTACCTTCATCGTGTAACACGAGCGAGGGCACCGCGTTCACGCCGTGAATCACTTGCTTTTCAATGATGCACGCGTTGGCGGGGTTCTTGATGCTTATATGCATAAGAGGTCCGGAGATGCTCGACCATGAGCGCCTTTGTGCCCCTCCAGCTAGATGTGCTCACTCGAGATCTGAGGGATGTGGCACACACACTCTAGCATCTCACACGACCCTATGTCTTGTGCGTTTGAACCTTAACAAGATCTCCTCCAAAATGGGTGCATTATGATCCAGTCATTGGCCCATTTCCTTCATACTCGGCCTCCCACCAGCCCTAGCTTGCGTAAAGAAAGTGGCTTAAAACACACATATTAATGTGGCCGTAGGAAAGTAATGCTCGATCATAAGGAATGAGCGCCGCATTCCTATCACAAACACTTATCCAACGAGTATCTTTTGAGGAGTTTATGTCGAGGCGAGGTTGGCGGACGATAGTCCCGAGGATCTCGTAACCGGTGGAGTGGTTGGATGCATTTTATTGACTATTAGAGAGCCCGGCTATCTCGAAGGCTACGCCTTTGGATGTCTTGTCCACATTTCGACGTGCGGATCCTATTCGAGCTTTGGCGGTGTGGCCTTAATCGGTTGAGTATTTGGACATGACACCGCTTGAAAGGCTCAGTTTACTCGGTTTCGTTCCCACTTGGCCTTGTATGAGGCATTCATGAGACAGCTCTGAGGGTACTCTCGGTTCTTCGAATGATTATCACGGAGCCGCGAGTCCCACGCGAGAGCTTCTGAGTGCTGATGTGGTCGGGTCGGTCTGAGCTGGGGGTGTCCGTGCCACGTGCCTTTTCCCAGCAGCGTATTGAGGATGTTGACATGTCATCATGGTGAGTCGGTGCCCAGGTGGATGGTCGTGAGTAGCACTGATGGTGTTACGAGTGTGACCCAGAACTTACGTACTTGGCCTCGATGGGTGCAACGTCATGCAGTCACTGGGACTACACCATGGCGGTACGACTGTGACATCACGGGCACTATGCTAGATTGGAAGTGATTGATAAAAGCGCCCTAAATGTCGTATTTTATATGTAGTAATCTTGTATTATACATATCTTTATTGAATTGATGCCCGTTTAAATTGTAATTTGGTTATTTAGGGTGTGCGGATCTTAAAAGAGGCGAGCGAGGCTCAAAATGCAATTTGATGAATTTGACACCAAAAATGGCATTTTTGGGTCCCAAGCCTATGTAATTATTCTTGTGGCGGATCACTATTCATCTTGGGCATTTTAGGGTGAGCTTCACACGGGCTCCATCGGCGCATGGGTGCACTGTGTGGTTTGTTGGAATTTCACAAACCTCGAATGAAGCATAAACAACATAGCAAGAATCATGCTGTACGGACATATTTTTACAGCGAAGCGGCGGTGAGCTTAGCGGCTCCATGCGCCCGCATGGAGACCCGCGTCGTCTGCAGTATATATTTCGTCTTGAACTTTTAGGGCAAGGAGGAGGTTTTTGGAGGACTTTTTGGGGGTTCTTGGAGCCGAGCTTCCAGCGGTTCGAGAGGAGGCAAGATCACACGTTTTTGAAGGGAATCAAAGGAGAATCTTGGTTTGGCTAGATCTTCCTTGATCTCTTCTTTGGGGCTTATAGGCGACAGGAGAACCGCCCGTTCGGCGGCGTCAGTGGGAAGCTTTCCACCTCACTTGGCTTGTCATCTCACTTCTATTGTTTGAGGAGGTTTTCTTATACCATTTGTAGTTGTTTTCCTTGGACCTATTATTTGTATTTGTTTGCATGGATGAGTAGACGAGGTCACTTTGGATGCGATTGAACCATGGGGTGAACTTGTGTATTTGGATGATCTAGTTTTTGTTTATTGCAATTGTTTGTGTGTTTGTGATTCATTCTTGGTGCATTAGATGTAGTTTGCTTACCTTTGAGGAACTCGTAAAATCAACTCAAGGTTGTACTTGGTAGCGTGACCATCGCCATTGCTACTAGACACACCAAGTTTGAAAGGGATTCATGTATGAATCGCGGGCGTGACCATCGAATATTTTGTACCCTCAACATTAGGGCTAGACAAGTCGTGTTCCGGCTCCTAATTAGGAGTTTGCTACATGTGATGCAATTGTATAGGGATTTGATCGGAGGAATTCAGGTATCAATGCTTATACCGGATTAGATATCGGTTACGGTGAGCGGTGGTTGATCTAATTTAGGAAATCTCTGGGGTCCAAACCCTCAATTGCTTGAGCACTCTTAGCATCCTTTACACTTTAGTAGTACCTAGGAATCATCCGTAACCATTTCTTTCCCCTGATTTTATATCCTTGCCTTATTTTAGACTCCACTTGTAGTTCTTTCATTTTAATTAATAGATTGAGAGAAACCCTTGAATCCTTGGCGGCTAGACAATACGCAAAGAGAAAGTAAGGGTAGATCCTTCGGCCGGGGAATACGACCCTTTCGTGACTCGCACTGCGAGGTATTCCCTAACGACTCCATGCTTCTGGATTTATCGGTGATCTTAGGGGGCCCTTACATCACGAGATTAGCTGTGGGCATGCGGGTCTCGTAGGGCGTGATTCACGGGGCCAAGAAGATGAGTATACTGCTCCCCGAGCCTAGGGGCGATGAGGTTGATGGGCATGGTCGCGAGGAGTTCGAGACGGGGTTTTGCTTTAGTGCCTACCACCTCGAGGATAGCCGAGCGATGGGGAGGGCAGGGGCATCTCGATGCGCTCCCGAGCCTCGGCCCGGCCACCGATGGAGGCGAGGCACCTCCGGTGGCATAGGAACCACCCATCGATGCGTATGTTTCACCATCTGAGACCATGATCACTTTTGGGAGGCTCGAGAATCTTTGTAGGAGTGGTCCACTTGAGATATTGCGAGATTAGGGCTATGTAGGCCACTCGCTGCACGAGTTCATAGCACGTTCGGCGTCTACGGCGAGATCTTTGAGCGGGCGTCGCCTGCATCATTTATCTTCTGACGAGGACTCCACGAGGGCCCCTCGGTTCCTCAGCATATCCATCCTCTATACCAACACGGATGGACCCCACCATGCTACGTCTTCAGCGATGCCTGACACAGGGCCGAGGCGGCCACCGAGCACTCGACTTGACTTTATTTTTACTTTTATGCATTTTATTTTTAGACTTGTTCGCTCGAGGAAAAGGATTCTCATTCTAAGTTTATTTTCATTTTGCATTCTCGAGGTTGTATTCTTTGCTTTATCTTTTTGTATATACTCGAGGTTATTT
>NC_052490.1:7048323-7106846 GCF_009730915.1 Dioscorea cayenensis subsp. rotundata
AATATTTGTTTTTAGGAACGTGTCCTATTTTCAGGTTTGAATCAAAACCCTAATCCTTTAATTTCTTTTTAGAATGTCTCATTTCTTTTAATCAAAACCCTTATCCTATTTTTTGTTTTAACAATGTCTGCTAATTTTTAATCAAAACCCTAGTTCGATGTTGCCTTCTTGGAATGCCTAATATTTTTCAATCAAAACTCTAACCCTATGTCTTCTTTTCAGAATGGCTCCTATTTTTAAATCAAAACTCTAATATTATGTGTTCTTTTATGAATATCTACTAATTTTTAATCAAAACAATTATCATATTATGGGAGATAAAGTCTCCTATATACCCTAACCAAAGGTGTACCCATTATCCTCTCGAATTATGGTAAGTCTATGCTAGGTGGGAATTTCTTCTTGTCACGTAGCAATACAAGGTATTATAGCTAGGGATTTGGCTTTATTAGCAATTAAGCAATCAATTACACAATTAGACTCAAATAGATATGAATAGAAATAAGAAATCAGTTAAAACATCAAAGATCCAACAACCAAAGTCAAGAAAATAAACCTTAGAGTTCAACTATGCCCAAGCATCTACAAATTACTCCTCCATTAATGGAGGGCAAGCATTAAAAATACAGAAAATTGAGGAAGATGATGAAAGCCAATTTACTTTTAATATCTAGGATGAGGAATTGCTGAAGAAGCTTCCATACATAGAGCCAAGATGAGCTTGACGGCTATGATCATCAATCTCCTTGAATGTAGATCTGAATTCCTCTACAAATTGCTCCTAAAAAGATGGACATTAGTCACTTTTCTTCCTCAATCTTACCTCCAAGAATCACCCCAAAAGGATAGAAGGATGGAATATAGTCTGCCCTAAAAATCCTCATAAGTTCTATTTATATTCGACTACTTACGGGCTACGTATGGCTGTAAGGGCTAGGTCATAAAGGATCTAGGGAAGATGGTCGTGAGCATTATAAGAATTCTTACACCCGTAAACCTCATCTGTAAGGCCTTCTATTTATGTTATGGTCTAACATACAACTGTGAAGGTTAGACCATAAACTTCACTGTTCTGCTTCTTGCGACCACCCTTAGGGCATGAACTCTGATCATAAGCTCCTTTGGATGGTCCTTACCGATATTTTTACGGTCTTAAGGTTATCTAAATTGGCTCTAAATTCTAATTACATGTATAAGCATGCTTGCAAGGTCCTCTGAATCTGTCTTACTACCGTAAGGTTGATCGTAAGCTACCCAGTAAGTCACCTAGTCTACTTTTGTCCTTAATACAATGATGTCGAGAGAGCTCCAAAATTCAACATTCTATGTCTAAAAATGCTTTCCTTTGCCTTTTCTCATCTTGAAATGCTACACTAATCCTGAGAATGCAAAACACACTTAATTTGTCATTGAATTCAACATTATGGTTATATATGCCAATTGAGTGTATAAATTAATATGAAATACATGAACATTGTACACATCAAAGACCATAATCCCATATTTTTCTTTTTAGGATTGTCCCTTATTTTTTTCTATTTTTTTAATCAAAACACTAATCCAATCTTTTATTGTTGTAATGCTTTCCTATTTTTTTCAATCAAAACACTAATCCTATGTTTTCCTTTCAAAAAAATGACTCATATTTTTTTAATCAAAAACACTAATCATATGTTTTTCATATAGTAATGTCTCCCATTTTTCCATTCAAACCTTAATCCTATGTTTTCTTATAGTAATATCTCTTGTTTCTCAATCAAAACCCTAATCTTGTGTTTTCTTAGAGTAATGTCTCCTACTTTTTCAATCAAAAGCGTCATCCTATGTTTATTTTTGTAATTCCTGCTATATTTGGATCAAATTTCTAATCATATATTTTTTTTTTTGGAATGTGATGTGGGATGTGGGATGTGTTGAAGACCTGGCCTGTGCTTTCATGAAAAAAAGTGGGATTTGAAACTAGCAGGGGCATTTTTGGTAATTGTTATGGTAGTGAAGTTTTACTTGTTTTATGGGTCCCACTTGATGGAAAATAGATCAACAAACACACTCAAGTAGCATACTAGAATTTGCCCAAATTCCATCGTCTTGGACTTGAAAACAACAATTTTGCCATTTATGGTAATAATGGATTTGATTATATGTTGGGCTAGAAATCTTGGATTTGTATGGCATTTTAGGCACTAGTTTTTTTATTTTGATAAGATCTTTATTTGTTTGTTGAAAATTTAAAAAAACTTGTCATTTTTCGCAAAGTTTTTGAATCTTCTCCTTTTTGGGTTTTCTCGTATCTTTCATTTGGTCTATTATTGTAAGCCTACGGGCTGGGGAGTATCAGTATTGTAATAGATATTTTTCCTTGACTAATAAACCTTACTCAAGTTTCTGCCCAAACCTGGTAATCTTTGATTAACAACATGGAAGATTTATACTCGGTATTCTTGAGCAGATCAACATTTTCAAGATTATCGCTACATTAGAATGTTTCCTATTTTTTTAATTAAAACACTAATCCTATTTTATATTAGTAATGTCACCTATTTTTCAATCAAAAATAATTATTTCTATATTTTTCTTTTTCGAATGTCTACTATTTATTAGTTTTTCAATCAAAAACACTAATCCTATGTTTTTATTTCCAGAATGTCTTCTATTTTTGAATAAAAATCTTAATCCTATGTTTTCTTTCCAGAATGTCTCCTATTTTTGAATCGAACAGTAATCCTATATTTTATTATTAGAATGGCTTCTATTTTTGAATGAAAACCCTAATCCTATGCTTTCATTTGCAAATGTCTGCTATTTTTTTAATGAAAACCCTAATCATATGTTTCTTTTCTAGATGTCCCCTATTTTTTGGTTTTTAATCAAAACACTAATGCTATGTTTTCTTATAGTAATGTCTCCTATTTTTTTCAATCAAAACTCTAATCTTATGTTTTCTTTCAGAATGTCTCATTTTTTTCAAATCAAACCCGAATCCAGTGTTTTTCTTTTTTTGTAATGCCTCCCATTTTTTTAATAAAAAAATCCTAATCCTATGTCAAAATGTCTAATATGTTTCAATTAGCACCCGAATACTATGTTTTCTTCTCTTAATGTCTCCTACTAGTTAATTTTGATTCAAAAATCTAATCCTTTCTTTTCTTTTTGCAATGTCTGCTATTTTGTTGGTTTTAATCAAAACCCTAACCTATGTTTTTCCTTTTTTGAATGTTTATGATTTTTGAATCAAAACCCTAATCCTTTGTTTTCTTATAGTAATGTGTACAATTTATAAAGTTTTTGAATCAAAACCCTAATTCTATGTTTTTCTTTTTCGAATGCCTCCTATTTTTTTGAATCAAAAACCCTTTCTCCTATGTTTTCTTTTTTTGAAAATGTATCGTATATTTAAATCAAAACCTGAATATTATGTTTTCTTATATTAATGTCTCTCATTTATCTGTTTTGAATCAAAACTCTAACCAATGTTTTCTTTTCCGAATTTCTCCTATTTTTTAATAAAAAACCTAATCCATTTTTTTGTATTTCTCGCAATGTCTAGTATTTTTTTGAATCAAAACCCTTATCCGATTGTTGTCTTTATGGAATGAGTCCTATTTTCTTTCGATTTTTCAATCAAAACCCTAATCCTTTGTTTTCTTTTTTTGGAATGATCTCAGTTTTTTTAATCAAAACGCTAATCCTATCTTTTTGTTTTTGGAATTTTCTTTCTATTTTTTTAATCAAAAACCCTAATCCTTGTTTTTCTTTGTGTATTGCCTATTATTTTTGAATAAAACACCTAAACCTATGTTTTTCCTTTCCCAAAATGTCTCCTATCTTTTCAATTAAAAACTGAATCCTATTTCTTCTTTTTCTTAATGTCTCATATTTATCAGTTTTAATTCAAAAAAATGTAATCCAACTCTTTTATTTTGGCAATATCTGCTATTTTTTTGAATGAAAAATAATAATCCTATGTCTTTCTTTTTCGTTATGTTTCCTATTTTTCAATCAAAACCCTAATCCAATGTTGTTTCGGAATGGCTCCTTTTTTATCAAAACCCTAATACTATGTTTACTTTGGGGAATGGTTGCTATTTTTTATTCAAAACCTTAATCCTATGTTTTCTTTTCGGAATGTCTACTATTTTTTAATCAAAACTCTAATCCTAGATTTTCTTATGGCAATTTGTGATATTTTTCAGTTTTGAATCAAAACCCTAATCATATGTTTTACTTTTGGAATGCCGAATCAAAACCCTAATCATGTGTTTATTATTACGGAATGGCTCCAGTCTTTTAATCAAAACTTGAATCCTATGTTTTCTTTTCACTGTGTCTCCTATTTATCAGTTTTGAATCAAAAACCTAATCCTATGTTTTCATTTCAAAATGTGTACTATTTTTTAGTTTTCGATCAAAACCCTAATACTTTGTTTTCTTTACAAAATGTCTCATTATTTGAATCAAAAAACCTACTCCTATATTTTGTTTTGGGAATCTCTCCTAATTTTTTATGAAAACTCTAATCTTATATTTTCTATTTAGAATGCCTCCTATTTTTGAATTAAAATCATAATCCTATGTTTTCTTTTCAGAATGCCTTCTATCTTTCAATAAAAAACTAGATCCTATATTTTGTTTTTTTAATGTTTAATATTTATCAATTTTGATTCAAAAACCTAATCCTTTTTTGGGAATGTCATCTATTTTTGAATTAAAACACTAATTCTAAGTTATTTTTCAATCAAAATCGTAATCCTATGTTTTCCTATAGGGATTCTCCTATTTTGAATCAAAAATAAAATCTTATTCTTTTTTGTCGCATTGTCTGCTATTTTTGAATCAAAACATTAATCCTATGTTGTTTTTTGAATGTCTATTATTTTAAATTAAATACCTAATCTATGATTTCCAATAGTAATGTGTCATAATTTTTTAGCTTTGATTCAAAACACTAATCCTATATTTTCTTTTTGAAATGCTTACTATATTTGAATGTCTGCTATTTTTAAGTCAGAACTATAATCCTATGCTTTCTTTTTGGAATATGTCCTATTTTTTAGTTTGAAATTGATAAGTGCTTGTGCGGTATGAATGCGAAGCGTTCATTCCTTATGTTGAGCATTACTTTTCTCGGGTTTTTTTACACCAATATGTGTTTTTTTATGTTACTTTTATGCGTGTAGGGTTGTGAGGCCGAGAATGAAGGAAAAGAAGTCAATGTGGATCACAATGCACCCGATTTTTGAGGAAATCTTGCTAAGGTTCAAACGCGAAGACATAGGTCGGATGTGAGATGCTAGAGTGTGTGCCAACCTCCTCGTATTTGAGTTTGGCACATCCATTTTGGAAGGGGCACAAAAGGCGGTCACACTCGAGCATTCCGACTTATGCACATAGAACAAGAGCTCCACCAACTTGCCTATCATTTAAGAAGCAAGTGATCCAAGACGTGAACGTGTGTCCGCTTATGCTACTCCGATGAAAGTATGGATTCGGGAAGCTATTCGATCAGTATACTATAGCGAAAGCATCGCAAACGACACGCTAACAAGTACTGATAGCAAAGACCGCTCACAGTCCCGATCGAGAAAAACATGAGTTCAGAGAATCCACGAGGCGTGGAAATTATCCACGCCCATGTGGAAATTCCCGGGACGGGCGTGAAGCATCCACGCCCTGTAGTCTCCCGATTCCAGACTCTATTTAAAGTCGAATCAGCCCCGATTTTAGTATTCTTTTTCTCCATCTTTTTCCCCAACTTGGGAGAGGGCTTCGGCTAGGGTTTTTTGAGCGGTATTGGCCAAGGTTTTTGGAGAGGTTCTCACGGCTCTAACATCGTCATTCCTTAGGAAGAAGGTTGGTAGGGGAGCTTCCGTCGAGGAGTATCCTATACTGGATGAATAATCTCTCCTATGACTAATCTATGACTAATCTCTCCTCCAGGACATGTATAGAGTTAGTCATAGTTGACCTTAGATTTGGAACTATGTAATTAAGGATTTCCATGACTCACCATCGCATTGATTAGGAAGCATAATAGAGGGTTCTTGCACTTGAAACAATTATCCTAGGCGGAGCATTATCCGGGTACCCCATCTTTATCGATTGCCTTACCCCTTTCTTTACTTTTGCTTTCTTACTTGTTGTTTTTATTGTTGAGAATTGAATCATTGTCACACTTATCATCATTGATCTTTCACATAGCTAAGAATCGAATTAAGTATTTTTATTCACTATTCCCTGTGGATTCGATACCCGCTCATCCGGGATTATTACTTCGACAAACCCGTGCACTTGCGGGATATATGTAAGGGAACCTTGTCAAGTTTTTGGCGTCGTTGCCAGGGAATAGGCTTTTAGAGATACTTTGCACTTTGTTTTCATAGCTATTTCACCATACATTCTATTTCCTATCTTCTTTTTCTAATATCATTCTGATTTCTTTTTCGTTCTTTTTGGGTGAAGCTCCAGGTTATGACCCGAGGAAATCCCTCAATATTGATTGAAGGAGATCCTGAGCTTGAACGTACACTTAGAAGAAAAGGGAAAGAACCTGTACAAGAACAGTCTAATCCAGCTTATTTGGAAGTAGAAGAATCTAAAAACATGGCAGAAAAAAATGAGCAACAGCGAACATTATCTGATTATACTAGACCTTTAGTGTTGGGGACACAATCAAGTATTGTGCATCCCCCGATTACAGCTCAGAACTTCGAGCTAAAGCCGGCATTCATCCACATGTTGCAGTAATCCGCATAATTCAATGGTTTGGCCGATGAGGATCCAAACAGTCACATAGAGAGCTTTCTCGAGGTGTGTGATATGCTAAAGATAAATGGGGTGACAGATGATACCGTCAAATTGAGAGCCTTCCCATTTTCCCTAAAAGGGAGAGCGAAGTAGTGGCTACACTCGTTAACTAGAACGTCAATCACAATGTGGGAGGAGATGGTGGAAGCTTTTTTAGCTCGTTATTTTCCTCCCAGAAAATCAGCAAAATTTAGGAACGATATCTCATCCTTTGTTTAGTTGGAATTGGAGTCTCTATTCGAGACCTGGGAAAGGTTCAAGGAGCTCCTAAGAAAGTGCCCGCAACACGGATTCCCGTAGTGGATGATTGTTCAAACCTTTTAAAATGGTTTGAACCCGAGTACAAGGCAACTCTTGGGTGCGGCAGCAGGAGGTACCTTAGGTAGCAAGACCCCCGATGAGGCCCGTCTGTTGATTGAATAAATGGGGTTAAATAGCTACCAATGGAATGTTAGGAAGAAGAAAAAGGTGGCCGGTGACTAATTGCACCGGGTGTGGTGGAGGACATGCTCCCTCTGATTGCCAGATCTCTATTGGTGATGTTTCTTCAGTGGAGAATGTTGATTTTGTAGGTAATGGCATGAGACCTCAAGGAAACCCATATAGAAATACCTACAATCCGGGTTGGAAGAATCATCCCAATTTCTCATGGAGTAATCAAGGTCCACAAAAGGCCATGGGGCCACCGGGTTTCCAACAACAACAACAAGCCCCTCAGGTGGAAAACAGAGTCTCAGGTTTGGAAACCCGAATGAGTGACCTAGAGAAGCACTTGACTAGATTTATACAATTTGTAAATACAAGGTTTGAATCAGTTGAGTCTACACTTCACAACCACATCGCCTCATTGCATAATCTTGAAAATCAAGTGGGGAAAATTACGAAGTCTCTCTCCGAAAAGCCACATGGAAGCTTGCCAAGTAATACAGAGACCAACCCTAGAGAGCATGTGAAGGCGATCACTTTGAGAATTGGTCGTGAGGTTGAAGGTAGGCTTCCTAGTGAGATGCCAAAAGAACACGCACCCGAGCCTATAGAGGTTGAAGAGGGAATAAGCAAAGAGAAAAAGGTGGTACCCCCATCTTTCAAGCCAAGAATCCCTTATTCCTCTAGATTGAAAAATGACCAAGGGGATGAACAATACAAGAAGTTCCTGAGTTTGTTCAAGCAACTCCACATTAATATTCCTTTTGTTGAGGTATTGGCCCAAATGCCTAAGTATGCGAAGTTCTTGAAAGACTTGCTCACTAACAAGAGGAAGTTGGAGGAAAGTGCTTCAATGATTTTATATGCTTCATGCTCGGCGGTATTGCAAAAGAACATGCCGAACAAGAAGAAAGACTCGGGAAGCTTCATCATTGAGAGTAATATTGGCAATCTAGGTGAAGAAATGGCATTGGCGGACTCAGGGGCAAGTATCAACGTCATCCCATACACCTTCTTTCAAAAGCTAGGCTTGGGCGAGCCTAAGCCTACTCGGATGACTTTGCAACTAGCGGACCGAACAGTGCGACATCCGAGAGGCATCATTGAAGGCGTGCTTGTCAAGGTGGACAAGTACATTTTTCCGGTTGACTTTGTAGTGCTAGATGTCGATGAGGATGCGGATGTACCCTTGATACTTGGGAGACCATTCTTGCGGACTTCCAAAGCATTGATTGACATGGACGGCGGAGAGCTCACATTGAAAGTTGGAGACGACAAGCTTACATACCGCCTTGCTGAAGCTATGCGGCATTCTCTTGATTTCGATGATACTTTATATTTTCTAGACACTACTGATGAGATTATTGACGAATACATGCAGGAAATGTTCAATCCGTATCCATATGAAGGTTTGTTCGACCAAGAGGGGGATTATGAAGAAGTAATGATGCTTGGTTCGACAGAAGAAGTACCATCTACCCCGAGGATCTTGAAGAAAGTGCTCCGGAAAATGAAGAGGGCTAGGAGACACCACCGAAAACACTCTAAGGCTGTTGGAGACGTACGTGAACCGAAGAAATTGGACGTATCATTGTTAGGTGGTCCGAAGCCCAAAAATACACCCTCTACTCTCAAGAGACTTTGCACATCATGCTTTCAAGCCATGGGTAAGAGGGAAACCTTCATCTATGAACACCCGTGAGGTAAGACAAGATACGTCAAGCTTAGTGACGTAAAACAAGCGCTTCTTGGGAAACAACCCAAGTGTTTACTGTTTTCTTATTTTTAGTTAGGTTGTTTGCATGAATAAATTGTTAAGTGTTGGTGTCTTGATTTTTATGATGCTTGTGCTACAATTTTATTGTGGGTTTTTAAAGTCATAGTGTGTTTTCAAGTGGAATTTTTGAAGTATGGTCGTTTGAGCTCTATTTCATGTTTTTCAATGGTAAAATTTGCATAATAGAGTAGGCTCTGAGTGTGTAAACATGTTCAGAAATTTTCTGCAGAACCTGCAGATTTTTCTAAGTCATCCAGAGAAAACACACGGGCGTGTGGAATTTTCGCACGCCCGTGGATCTGCACTGCGAGCTAAGCCAGAGAAGGCACAGGGGCGTGCGGCTACCCCTGTGAATGACCATGCGACTGTCACACGCTCGTGGGTAATTTCCGCACGGGCGTGTGAGTTCCTGTAGAGTTGAGCGGATTATCTCGAGAGCACGCAGGGGCGTGGGTAATTTCCACACGCCCGTGCGAAACTTTGCAGAGGAATTCTCCCCATCCCGAGAAAACACATGGGCGTGTGGCTACCCCTGTGAGTTGGGCATGTGAATGTCCACGCCCGTGCGAAAATTCCGCACGGGCGTGTAGAACACTTGGTATTCTTCTCGGATGTTCAGAGAAGCCACAGGGACGTGCGGCTGCCCTTTTGGGTCGGGCGCACGGGTGTGGGTATTTTCCGTGACGCCCGTGTGAGATCGTTCAAAGTCAGTGAGAGTTTTTCCCGAGAGTGCCCAGGGCGTGCACCTGCCCCCGTGAAGCTCTCCTATGGGGCGCACGGGCGTGGGTAATTACCGCACGCCCATGTGGATGCACAGAACATCAAAGGGTCGCGAGTTCTTTTTAAAGAAGATTAGTTTCTCTCCCTCTTCATGACCCCTATTCATTTGGAAACACTATCACATCATTCTCAAGATTTCATAGCGCTAATTTGGTAGAACTTCTGTATGGTTTTCCAGCCGGTTCTTCATTTTCTCATCCCATCTCGTCGGTAAGCCCTATTCATCATTTTCTTTGTCAATTCATGGTATCCATCGATTAATATGGTTAATAATGCTTCGTTTCTTCAATTAGAAAGATGATTGATGTTTAGAAAAAAGTTAGAAGTATTTTTAAGTTGTATTTTTGGATTTTTGAAGTGCGGCCGTGCGGTTTTCACGCCCCGTGGATCCCCACCGGCGTGCGGAAATTCCACACGACCGTGTGGATTTCTGCAGCATTATTTTATCAACTTGTTGGATCGATTTTGTTTCAAAATTTTGCGATTATGGCACCTCGATCGAAGAAGCAAGCTGATAAGAGACCACGTGAGTCATCCCCTGAGACGGAGGGCATGAGGTTTGCGATTCCAGAACATCAGGTTCGCTATGAGCGCTTGTCGAAACTCCGTTTCGGGCAGACTCGATTCCTGGACACGACTATACTGCGAGATCTACAACATCGAGATGAGCTCGTGGATGAGGTAGAGGATCTCGTTTCAGCAGGTGGTTGGTGGCAGTTATTGATGATTAGAGAGCCAGCCATCCGAGAGTTTGAACTGGAGGTGCTCTCCATTCGAGTTTGACAGATCGTACGTGAGCTTCAGCAGTTTAAACTCCATTCAGTTCAGAGTATTTGGACACCACCATAGCTTGAGCGTTACTCAGTTTTCAGTACTACTTGGCTTTTATGAGGAGGCATTCACAAATACGGAGGAGTACCCTCAGTTACCAACTGATTATCCTGGAACCTTGACCATACAGAGAGCTTACAGAGTACTATGTGGTTAGGGTCAGTATGAGCCGTGGGTGTCCAAGGCCACATGCCTTTCCCGACCTGCATACAGATATTTACATGCCATTATGAGTAGGTCGGTGAATGGCCGTGGTGATAGCACTGGTGTTCTGAGACGTGAGGAACTACTGTACTTGTACTTGATGGTGCAGCACGTACCGATTCACTTAGGGCACATCATGGCAGAGTACATCAGACATCAGGGACACTATGCTAGACTTTGAGCGATTTTCTCGGGTCCCTACATTACGAGATTAGTGCTGGGCATAGATCTCTTAGATTCGATTCGCGGGGCCGAGAAGACGAGTATACCTGCCCCCTTGAGTCTAGAGACGATGAGATTGATGGCTATGATCCGTAGTGTTCAGACAGGAGGTTTTGCTTTAGTGCTACCAGCTCCAGAGATAGCCGAGGATGAGGGTGATGAAGCCGGGGCATCTCAGCCCACTCCCGAGCCTCAACCAGCACCGATGGAGACTGAGGCATCTCCAGTGGCAGAGGAACCATCCCCCGTGCATATGTTTTCACCATCTCGAGCTTATGATCGCTTTGAGAGGCTCGAGAGCACTTTGGGGGTAGTACGGACTCAGGTAGCGGAGGCTCAAGCCAAGATTGCAGAGATTAGGGCTACGCAGGCCACTCAGTACACAGAGTTCATGGCACGTTTCGACGTATTACAGCAAATCTTAGAGCGAGACGTCACCTCATCATTAGTCCTGCGACCGAGGACTCCTCAAGTCCCCTCAGTTCCTCCAGCACCCCCATCCCCTACACCGGCACCGGTGGACCCACCATGTGCATCTTCACCAAAGCAGTAGCAGAAGCAGACCGAGCCCGAGGGCGACACTCGACATTTCACTTTTTAGTTCTTTTTTCTTTTTATGCATTTTTATTTTTAGACTTTGTTCACTCGTAAAGGATTCTCCTTCCGAGTTTATTTTTCATTTTGCATCTCGAGTTGTATTCATTGTCTATCTTTTTATATATACTCGAGATATTTTTGTTTTTTTATTGAGCTTCACCGAACCCCGCTCGTGTATGCGTCAAGGGATGTTCTTGTCTTCTTGGGAATTGAGACTTAGTCATGGGCACGGCCAAGGTGCTTAGGTACTTAGCCGTGTGAGCTTCACAACCCGTTGGAACACTACCCCCATGGAATTAGCTTCATCAAACACAACACTAGGAGTTAGGGGAGTATTGTTTTGATTTCTTCTCCCACATTTGCTTTTGAATGATATATATTTTGAGTGAGCATGCATGAGTACATTGGGGACAATGTACAACTTAAGTGTGTGGGGGACTTTCATAGTGCACACACTTTTTTCTATTGTTCTTGATTGATATATGCTCACATAGCCAATGGCTGTTCACCTTAGTTGTAAGAATTGTATTGTTGAGTTTAGGATAATTTCTAACATTGAATGTTTTCATGCTCTAGTTTTGCTTGAATGTCTAGGAATTTTTGCCCGATTTATACTTACACTACTCACTTATTAAACTCTTTTGGAAACTCAAGTTTGATGTTAAAGGTACTAGTTATAGTTATTTCTTGTGTTGAATTTCAAAGAAAAAAAAAGTTTAGTTTTATTGGTTATTTGTGCTTGTTGGGTGGAAAGAGCTACCACCTATGAAGTATGAAGCTACTCTCATAAGTCGGATACTAGCTATGCCCTAATGAGAGAAAGAGCTATCTCATAGGATGAGTGAAATCTACCACTCCGGTAGAAAGAGCTACCACCTCGTAAGTGTGAAAGCCATCTTAGCGGCCACTTTGGAGAGGGCTACCTTAGAGGATGTGTGAAGCTACTACCATCTTTGAAATTGTTGTCGCTTTTGTAGATAAATAAGTCCCTTGGTACTTAGGACTTTGAGGAGTATACTTTGGGTTGACTTGAGTGAGTTCACACACGTACACGATTTCGGGTTTTGTATCCCTTTTGATTCAAGTTTTTAGCTAGAGCATTGATTTTTCATATTTAGTGTTGAAATTTCCCTTACTTGTAGAATGCTCTCTTTGTATACTTTGGTGAACCTAAGGCCAAGCACTTTCAATATTTTCTTCATTGATGCACATAACGTTTTAATTTTTCCTTGAGGACAAGCAAAAGCTTAAGTGTGGGGGAGTTTGATAAGTGCTTGTGCGGTATGAATGGGAAGCGTTCATTCCTTAGGTTGAGCATTTTCTCGGGTTTTTACACTAATATGTGTGCTTTTATGTTACTTTTATGCAGGTAGGGTTGTGAGGCCGAGAATGAAGGAAAGAAGCCAATGTGGATCACAATGCACCGATTTTGGAGGAAATCTTGCTAAGGTTCAAACGCGAAGACATAGGTCGGATGTGAGATGGTAGAGTGTGTGCCAACCTCCTTGTATTTGAGTTTGGCACATCCATTTGTACGGGCACAAAGGCAGTCACACTCGAGCATTCAGACTTATGCACATAGAACTAGAGCTCCACCAACTTGCCTATCATTTAAGAAGCAAGTGATCCACGACGTGAACGTGTGTCTGTTTGCGTTACTCTGATGAAAGTATGGACTCGGGAAGCTATTCAGACCGTATACTATAGCAGAGCACTGCAACAACACGGCAACATGTACTATAGCAGCACTATTCACAGCCGGTCGAGAAAACATGAGTTCAGAGAATCCACACGGGCGTGTGGAAATTATCCACGCCAGTGTGGAAATTCCGCAGAGGCGCGTGAAGCATCCACGCGCGTGTAGTCGCCCGATTCCAGCCCTATTTAAAGCCGAATCAGCCCCGATTTTAGTATTCTTTTCTCCATCTTTTCCCCAACTTGAGAGAGGGCATCGGCTAGGGTTTTGAGGGGTATTGGCCAAGGTTTTGGAGAGGTCCTACGGCTCTAACATCGTCATTCCTTAGGAAGAAGGTTGGTAGGGGAGCTTCCATCGAGGTGTATCCTATACCGGACAAGGGAATCCTTTGACGACGAGTAGAGGACTTTTCACAACACCATCGACACGACTATCGAGAGGGTTTCTTTATGGATTCATTGCTTTTCCATTCTATTTCATTGATTGTACTTAGCTCCATGGAGAGCTAAACCCCTAGTGGGTACTTGGGTATTTGTGAACCCTAGGATATATTCGTTACTTTGAATCTCTTTATTATGCTTTCAATAAATTGATGTTGATTGTGAGTTCCAACCTTGAATGCTTGATTGTATGAACATTTCCCTTAGAGTGACACTAGGGTTGAGAGTTCTCGTTGGTAACCTTGTGAGTGAGTGACACACCACGAGTGTTAGACAAAGTTAGGTTGGAGAGGGTTGAGAGGGTGAGTCGAGAGGTACAGGAGCGTCCCCTTCCCCTCCGATGTTACCTCCGTTCCTCGAGTTCTTTGCGGCCATAATAGAGTGAATGGTCTAAGGGATGAACTTCCGCTGGGGCTTAGTTGCGCGTGCAACGGAGTGAAGCGTTGAGGTGATCTTAGTATCTAGGGCTTAATCGTGGTTAGGGACCTTCCACCTGGACCAAAGAGTTAGGTCTATAATTAGGAAGAGATTTATCACTTGGAATCCCTAGAGCTCATTGCAACTCTATGCGAGTGCGAGGTTGAGAGGTTATCTAATCTCTCCTCTGGGACATGTATAGAGTTAGGCATAGTTGACCTTAGATTTGGAACTATGTAATTAAGGATTTCCATGACTCACCATCACATTGATTAGGAAGCATAATAGAGGGTTCTTGCACTTGAAACAATTATCCTAGGCGGAGCATTATCCGGGTACCCTATTTTTATCGATTGCCTTACCCCCTTCTTTACTTTTGCTCTCTTACTTGTTATTTTTATTGTTGAGAATTAAATCATTGTCACACTTATCATCATTTATCTTTCACATAGCTAAGAATCTAATTAAGTATTTTTATTCCCTATTCGTTGTGGATTCGATACCCGCTCATCCGGGATTATTACTTCGACACACCCGTGCACCTACGGGATATACACAAGGGGACCTTGTCAGAAATCAATACCCTAATCCTTTGTTTTCTTTTCAGAATGTCTAATTTGTTTGAATCAAACCCCTAATCCTATCTTTTATTTTGGAAATCTCTGCTAAGTTTTCATCAAAACCCCGATCTTATATTTTCTTTTTGTGATACATAATATTTTGAATAAAAATCCTAATCCTATGTTCTCTTTCTGGAATACCTCCAATTTTTAAATCCTTTTTTATGTATTCTTTCATGATTTTCTACTATTTTTGAATCAAAACAATAATTTCAAATTTTGTTTACCTAATGTCTGATATTTTTTAATCAAAATGATAATCCTAGTTTTATTTTGGAATGGCTTCAAATTTTTAATGAAAAACCTAATCTTGTATTTTCTTTTTAGAATGTCTATCATTTTTCAATCAAAACAATAATCCTATGTTTTCTTTCCATAATTTGTCATATTTTTCAATCAAAACCCTTATTCTATGTTTTCTTTTATGAATGGTTTTCATTTTTTAATAGAAAACCCTAATCATATGTTTTCTTCTGGGAATGCCTCCTATTTTTTAATCAAAAATTTAATATCATGTTTTTATTTTATCAATGTCTATTATTTTTTAATCAAAACCCTAATCTTATGTTCTCTTTTAGTAATGTCTCTAATTTTTCAATCAAAACCATAATCCTATGTTTTCTTTACAAAATGTCTCCTATTTTTCAATCAAAAACCTAATCCATTATATTCATTTTAGAATGTCTACTATTTTTGAAACAAAGTTCTAATCCTAGGATTTCTTTTCGGAATGTGTAATGTTTTTCAGTTTTGAATCAAATCACTTATCCTTTGTTTTCTTTTCTCAATGGCTCTTTTTCTTCAATCGAAACCCTAATCCAATCTTTTGTTTTGGGAATGACTAATATTTTTTAATCAAAACGGTAATTTTATGTCTTCTTTAGGGAATGTCTCCTAATTTTGAATGAAAATGTTAATCCTATGTTTTCTTTTCAGAATGTGTCTTAGTTTTGAATTAAAACACTAATAATATGTTTTCTTTTCGCAATGTCTAATATTTTTTTAATCAAAACACTAATTCTATATTTTCTTTTCAGGATGTCTACCATTTGTTGGTTTTCAATCAAAACCTTAATCCTAAATTTTATTTTAGTAATGTCTCCTATTTTTAAACCAAAAACCTAATTATATGTTTTCATTTCAAAATATTTCTTATTTTTGAGTCTCACACTAATCCTATGTTTTTGTTTTGGAATATCTGCTATTTTGATGTTTTGAACGAAAACCCAAATCATTTGTTGTCTTTTTTGAATGTCTCCTATTTTTTAATCCAAACCATAATCCTATGTTTTTTTTCAATATTTCTCCAATTTTTCAACTAAAACACTAATCCTATGTTTTTTTTGGATTGTCAAATAAATTTTGGTTTTCATAAAAAACCTAATCCTATTATTTCTTCTCGTAATGTCTTCTATTTTTGGATCAAAACCCTAATACTATATTTTATTTTTGGAATATCTCCTATTTTTTGGTTTTGAATTAAAATGCTAAGTCTATGTTTTCTTTTAGTAATGTTTCCTATTTTTTTAGATTTTGAATCAAAACCCTAATCCTTGTTTTTCTTTTGAGAATGTCTCATTTGATTGAATCAAAACACAAATCCTATCTTTTGTTTTGGAATGTCTGCTAATTTTTAATTAAAATACAAATCTGATGTTTTCTTTCCAAAATGTCTCATATTTTTCAATCAAATCACCTAATCCTTTGTTTCCATTCTGGAATGCCTCTTATTTTTCAATCAAAGCCCTAATCTTATGTTTTCTTTTGGGGATGACTACTACTTTTTAATCAAAACAAAAATCATATGATTTGTTTTCGTAATGTGTGGTAATTCGAATTTTTTGTATTTCTTCCTAAATGTTTCAACTTGTTTTCTTGAGTAATTTTTCATATGTGGGTGGTTTTTTTAGTATCCAAGTCAGTTAAGAAAAAGGAGGTCAATCGATCACCAATTGAGTGGTTTAGAGCCATTTTTGTTTAGGTTGAATGGGCATGGCGGGGTCCATACAGGGGTCGTATGCATGTATGAAAATCCAGAAACTTTCTATTAGGTCATGCGGGGTCGTATATGGGCCGTATGGAACCTGGCATAGGGCGGAATTTTAGGATTTAAAAGGCCTTTTCTTTATCTTTTTCTCATTCTTTCTACACTTTTCCTTGAGCCCTTTTCTCTTCCACTTTCCTATTCCTCTAGAACCTTCATCTCCACTTCTCAAACACATTATCCCTTTCTTTGAATCAAGAAGAAACTCAAAGATCTCTTCTTCATCTCTTGAGAAGCACATTTCCTTGGTGTTTTTGAGAAGTTTTGAGGTAAGGTTATTCTTCCCCTTTGTCTTCTTCTTCTCACTTTCTCTCTTTTTTTTTTAATTTCATTGGGATTATTGGTGGAAAATCCTAGTTTTGGTGGTGATATGGGGGGATCCCCAATAGCTACTACAGTAAGGGTTATAGGAGATTTGTGGAAGGTTTTTCTTCAATTGCCTTGCCATTGTCGAAGTTAACTGGCAAGGAAGTGAAGTTCTCTTGGAATGATGCGTGTGAAAAGAGCTTTCAGACATTGAAGGATCATTTGACTTCAGCCCTAGTACTTACTTTGCCAAAAAATGGGAAAGAGTTTGTAGTCTTTAGTGATTGTTCCCAGCAAGGTTTAGGTTGTATGTTGATGCAGGAAGGGAAGGTAGTGGCGTGGAGTACTCAGATGAGGTTTCACCCTTTCAGGGGTGCGTAGAGAGCCTAAAAGGTGTGAAAAGGTTGGGTGCCCCGAGTCACCACACATGTTCCCTAATGGCCAACACCAATATACGCGTATCTTGGTGGCTCCTGACCTAACCGAGCCAACGGTTAGCGAATGGATGTTTTTCAAGGCTAATTGGGATATTATTGACTATTTTAAATTGTTGATTTATTTATTTCTCCACATTTTGAGCTATGAGTTATTAATGAAATGTATGAATTGGATTTCATACTTGTATGGATTTCGTGATGATGTAAAAGGTGTTTATCGTACATTTTTTATGTTATACTTGCTATTTAAAGTATTTAAAATATTTTGAGAATAGAAACATATTTTGGCATTGTATTTTCATCCATCAAGCATGAGAAGTAGTTCCATGTTTAGCTCCTCACTGAGTAACTTAGTTACTCATCCCCTTTTCATTTTTCTCCCAAGTGATAGCACAGCATTGGGGTAAAGCGTGAAGTGCTTGGCAGAGTTTATTTTGTGTTCCTCTTGAGTTGTGTATGATCCTTAAACATTTTGGCATGTATTAGAAAGATCCACTAGGATGTTATACCTTCATATTTTGTTTTACTTCTCTTGGATATTACTAATTGTGTCAGTAAGAACTATGTGATGTATGAGAGTTATACCAAGTGTTTAGGGTATGTTATCCTTGTTGTTAGGACTTTTTGTGTTGTGATTATCCATGTACCTGCCTTGTATTGCAATGTTGCTCTTGTGTAGTAGTGTTTCTGTATATCCTCATTGTTAAATTATTTCTTGTTGTGATCGAATATCATACAGGGAAGAGGATAGCCTTACGACTATCTAGGGTTAAGGCAGGTGCATGACATCCCCGGGGTTGTCATGGCGGTATTGGGTGAGAAAGTTGATGTCTTTGTTCTTACAACTAGTCGATTCAAGTAGAGTCTGGCATGTTGCATTTGTTGCATGTAGAAAATGATTCTAAAGGTTGTCTTGTGTTTTCCTTCCAGTAACATGCCAGCACAACATTTACGCATTCACAAATGAAGAGTTACTTCCCCTGTTGCTACTACACCAAGAGTTCATTGAGGTGGGAGGCGAGGAGAACCATCCCCGCCCACATTCCCATCGTCACCTAGGCAAGAAACCCATTCAGGGCATGATCCAGTGGTGGCTGCTTCATTGCATGCCGATGAGGCTCATGGTGCTGCTCTAGTGCTTACTTCTGCTTTAACTCCTAAACTTCTAGAAGCTTGTAGGGCTCTTTAGGCTACCAAGCGAAGGCAGCCTACCTATCAGGATTATCAAGACTTCATAGATTACTGGAGGATTTTTCGGGGACAAGCTGAGACAACCACAACACCTATCCACAGGCCCCAATAGTTCAGCTTGCCCCAGGAGAGGCTAGTGGACCCAATCTGGCCTTAGCCTTGTCTAGGCTCCTGAAGGAAGCCCTATAGTTTGGATGTGGTTCTTTTGATGGCACTAGTGATGCCAGGATTGCTAAAGAGTGGATCAAGAGAGTGGTTACTACCTTTGATAACATGAGTCTGGGTGGTGAGATGAGACTCGGGGTTTCTACTAAGCTAATGGATGGTAGAGCCCGAATTTGGTTGGAAAATTTGAAGAGTATATCATTTGGGCAGATTAGTTGGTCAGACATCTTGCGAGAATTTGATGAAGAATATTACACCCGGTTTCATTGTGACAAGAAGAGGTATGAATTTATGAGGGTGGTTCAGGGAAATAAGACAGTTACAGAATATGAGAAAGAGTTGAAGGATTTGGCTGGTTTTGTTCTAGAGTTAGCACCTACTGATGAGGTTCTTTGTTGTAAATTTGAAGTTGGTTTGAACTTGGGCATTAGAAAAAGAATGATAGTCAGATTTAAGGGCACAGTAGTTGGTTAAAGAAGGCAAGAGAGTTAGAGAGAACATTGCTAAGAGAAGAAGCATGGAGACAGGCCAACCATCCAAGAAGAGCAGGAGTGAGGGTTCCTTTAGGGGCACTTCTACTTCAGACCCTGCTCAATCTCCACCATCTCAGAGTGTGACCAACATAGATTCTCACGTTCTAACATTCCTCCTAGTGTTAGAAATCCAGAAACCAGTACCAAGTGTTGGAACTATCAGAAATCTCATAAAGGGCAGTGTCAGACACCTCACAAGTGCTTTCAGTGTGGTCAAACTGAACATTTGAGATCAACCTGTCCAGAGCGAGGACGGGGTGGATCTGCACCACCATCTCAGGGCCATCCTAATAAATTCAATGGTCCATAGCCAGTAACATCTACTCCAGCTACTACCAAGTCAGGAGCTGGCAGCAACTCTTTATAGCCTGGTCACCATCGACCACAAAGTACAGCCCAGATACGAGTTTTTACCACGAAAGAGGAAGAGGCTAAGTGTAGCACTAATTTGATCACATGTACTGTATTATTTTTCAACATGATGTTTATGCATTGATTGATTCTGAGTCTGAGCATTCTTTTGTTAGCACTGCATTTACATGTCATGCCGATAATACCCCTTCCCCGAAGGGTGTGAGTTGATGATACAAACCCCTCTTGGTGAGGAAGTAGTCAGGAGTTTGGTGTTTAGGGAATGCCCTGTGATAGTTAATGGACTGGTGTTGAAGGCAGACTTGATTTCTTTGTTGATCAAGGATTTTGATGCCATCCTTGGTATGGATTGGTTGGATACGCATCATGATTCCATTGATTGTTTCAAGAAGTAAGTGACTTTTTATGGGTCCTCAGGACCAACAGTTGTGTTAAAGGGTGAGAGAAGAACTTTGTCACAATGTTTGATTTCATCAATGGAAGCTACAAGACTAGTGAGCAAGTGTTGCCTTATTATTTAGCCCATGTGGTGGACACAAGAGTTAAGGAGCTAGCTTTAGAAGAGATGCTAGTGGTGAAGGAGTTTCTAGATGTTTTCCCTGAAGAACTACTAGGTTTACCACCAGACAGAGAGATGGAGTTTGCTATAGAATTACTACCTGGTATGGCTCATATTTCTATACCACACTATAGGATGGCGCCAGTAGAGCTAAGAGAGTTGAAGACTCAGTTGCAATATATGGTAGACATAGGTTTTATATGACCGAGTATATCACCATGGGGTGCACTTGTTCTTTTGATGAAGAAGAAGGATGGATCTTTGAGATTATGCATTGACTACCGAAAATTGAATCGTGTGACGATCAAGAACAAGTACCCATTGGTGAGGATTGATGATTTGTTTGATCAATTAAAAGGAACAAAGGTGTTCTCTAAGATTAACTTGCAGTCTGGGTATCATAAGTTGAAGATTAAGTAAGAAGAAGTTCCAAAGACAACATTTAGGACCCGTTACAGCTATTATGGATTTTTGGTGATGCCTTTTGGACTGACTAATGCTCTTGCAGCTTTTGTGCATTTGATGAGCAAATTTTTGCTTAGTTTTCGAAGTGCGAGTTTTGGCTCTATGAAGTAGGATTTCATTGGAATGTGGTGTTAAGAGAATGGATCTTTATGGATCCAAAGAAGGTGGAAGCCATTGTTAATTGGGAAAGACCGTAGAATGTCAAAGAAGTTTAAAGTTTTCTTGGACTTGTTGGTTTATTATAGGAGATTTGTAGAAGGGTTTTCTTCAATTTCCTTTCCATTGTCCTAGTTAACTCACAAGGAAGTGAATTTCTCTTGGAATGATGAGTGTGAAAAAGAGCTTTCAGACATTGAAGGATCGTTTGACTTCAGCCCCAGTACTTACTTCGCCAAAAAATGGGAAAGACTTTGTAGTCTTCAGTGATGCTTCCCGGTAAGGTTTAGGTTGTGTGTTGATGCAAGAAGGGAAGGTAGTGGCGTGGAATACTCAAATGAGGTTTCACCCTTTTAGGGGGTGTGTAGAGAGCCTGAAAGGTGTGCAGGGTTTGGTGCCCGGAGTCACCACACGGGTTCCCTAACAGGAAATGCCAAGATACGTGCATCTTGGTGGCTTCTGACCTAACCGAGGCCACGGTTAGCGAATGGACGGTTTTCGAGGCTAGTTGGGATACTATTGACTATTTTAAATTTTTTACTTATTTATTTTTCCAAATTTTGATCTATGAGTCATAAAAGAAATGTATGAATTTGGATTTCATACTTTTATGGATTCCATGATGATGTAAAAGGTGTTTATTGTGCATTTCTTATGTTATACTTGTTATTCAAAGTACTTTAAATATTTTGAGAATTTAAACATATTTTGGCATTGTATTTTCTTCCATCAAGCATGAGATGTAGTTCCATGTTTAGCCCCTCACTGAGTAACTTAGTTACTCGTTGCCTCTTTTTTTTCTTCCCAGGTGATTGCACAACATTGGGGTAAAGCATGAAGTGCTTGGCAGAGTTTATTTTGTGTTCCTCTTGAGTTGTGTATGATCCTTAAACATTTTGGCATGTATTAGAAAGATCCATTAGGATGTTATGCCTTCATATTTGGTTTTACTTCTCTTGGATATTCCTAATTGTGTCAGTAAGAACTATGTGATGTATGAGAGTTATTCCCAGTGTTTAGGGTACGTTATCCTTGTTGTTATGAATTTCTGTGTTATGATTATCCATGTACCTGCCTTTTGTTACAATGTTGCTCTTGTGTAGTAGTGTTTCTATATATCCTCATTGTTAAATTATTTCTTGTTGTTATAGAATATTGAATAGGGAACAGGACAGCCTTACTGTGATCTAGGGTAGAGGCAGGTGCTTGACCTCCCTTGGGTTGTTGTCGTGGTATGTCATGTGTGGGACCCAC
The DNA here is from genome assembly GCF_009730915.1 of Dioscorea cayenensis subsp. rotundata. Lineage (NCBI taxonomy): Eukaryota > Viridiplantae > Streptophyta > Magnoliopsida > Dioscoreales > Dioscoreaceae > Dioscorea > Dioscorea cayenensis. The sequence continues at coordinate 7,070,620 of NC_052490.1, forward strand.
AGGATGGGGTTTGACATAATGTCTCATATTTTTTAATGAAATTCTGATCCCACTTTATTTTTTGAATGCCTCCTATTTTTTAATCAAAACCTTAATCTTATGTTTTCTTTTGGGAATATTTGCTATTTTTGAATCAAAACAATAATCCTATATTTTATTTTCATAATGTGTCATATTTTTTCAGCCAAAACACTATTCCTATGTTTTTTTTCCTGAATGGCTCCTATTTTTGAATCATAACCCTAATTTGATGTTTTTCATTTGGTAATGTCTGCTATTTTGAAATCAAAATCCTAATCCTATGTTTTCTTTATAAAATGTCCTCTATTTTTTGATGTTTAATCAAAACCATAATTCTATGTTTTGTTTTGAAAATGTCTACTATTTTTAAATCAAAACCCTAATCAAATGAGTTCTTATAGTAATATCTCGTATTTTTGAATCAAAACCATAATGTTGTTATAATTTTGGAATGCCTAATATATTTGAATCAAAACTATAATTCTATGTTTTCTTTTGTTTTTCTTTTTTGAATGCCTTATTTATTTTAATCAAATCCCGATTCCCATCTTTTGTTTTTGTAATGTCTTCTAGTTTTGAATCAAAACTTGAAGCATATGTTTTCTTTTCCGAATGCCTCCTATTTTTTTTATAAAAATCCAAATTCTTTGTTTACTTTTAGGAATGACTCATATTTTTCAATTAATACAATAATCCTTTGTTCACTTTTCTCAATGTCTCATATTTTTCAATCAAAACACTAATCCCATATTGTCTTTACTTAGTGTCTCCTATTTATCAGTTTTCAATCAAAATCCTTATCCTATGTTTGAATTTAGGAATGGGTCCTAATTTTCAATCAAAATCCTAAAATCGTGTTTTCCTTTCAGAATGTCTCATGTTTTTGTGTTGAATACTAATCTATGTTTTGCGTTCGGAATATCTCATATTTTTTTAGTTTTGAATGAAAACCTTTGTCCTTTGCTGTCTTTTCCGAAAGTCTCCTATTTTTTAATCTAGAAATCTAATTATATGTTTTTCATTTTTGATATGTCTCCTATTTTTCAACCAAAACCATAATCTCATGTTTTTTTTTTATTTGGAATATCTGCTATTTTTGAAACAAAACAATAATCATATGTTTTTTTCTTCAGAATGTCTATCATTTTTGAATCAAAACCCTAATCGTATGTTTTCTTATAGTAATCTATCCTTTTTTTCATTTTTAATCAATACCCTAATCTTATGCTTTCTTTTCAGAATGCCTACTATATTTGAATCAAAACGCTAATCATATGCCTTCTTTCTGAAATATATCCAATCTTTAAATCAAAACCCGAATCCCATGATTTCTTTTCTTAATTTCTCCTATCTATTAGTTTCTAATTAAAACACTAACCTATGTTTTCTTTTGGAATGTCTCCTATTTTGTAATAAAAAACCTAAACCTTTTTTTTCTTTTCTTAATGTCTGCCATTTTTCAAACAAAACCTAATCCTATGTTTTTTTTTCAGAAAGTGTTCTCTTTTTCAAGGAATCTTTGCAAATTTTAAATTAAAATTCTAATACAATATTTCCTTTACGTAATGGCTCCTATTTTTGAATAAAAATACTAATCCTATGTTTTCTCTTCGAAATGTCTCCTATTTTTGAATCAATACGCGAGTCTTATGTTTTCTCTTGGGAATGTCTATTATTTTTTACTCAAAACAATAATTGTATGTTAACTTTTCCTAATGTCTCATATTTTTAATGAAAATCATAATCCTAAGGGTTTTTTTGAATGCCTCCTATTTTTTAATCAAAAAATTAATCTTATGTTTTCTTTTCAGTAGTCTGCTATTTTTGAATTAAAACAATAATCATATCTTTCTTCTTTTCATATTGCCTGATATTTTTCAATCAAACCATCATCCTATGTTTTCTTTTTGGAGTTACTACTATTTTTGAGTCAAAACACAAATCATATGTTTTCTTTTGGAAATGCCTACTATTTTTTAATCAAAACTCTAATCCTATGCTTCTTCTCGGAATGTCTACTATTTTTTACTTTTTAATCAGAACCGTAATCCAATGTTTTGTTATAGTAATGTATCCTATTTTTCAATCAAAACTATAATCCTATGTTTTCTTTTTCGAAATATCTGATATTTTTCCATCAAAACCCTAATCCTATGTTTTTTTGGAATATTCACTACTTTTAATCAAAACCTTAATCTTATGTTTTTTTTTTTTGAGAATGTCTGCTATTTTTGAATCAAAACAATAATGTTTAATTTTCGTAATATCTCATATTTTTCAATCAAAACACTAATCCTTTATTTTCTTTTCGGATTGGTTATTATTTTTGAATCAAAACCCTAATACTATGTTTTCCAAAAGTAATGTCTCCAATTTTTCAATAAAAACCCTGATCCTATGTTCTCTTTTCTTAATGTCTCATGACTTTTTAGTTTTGAATCAAAACCCTAATCATATGTTTTCAATTTGGAATGTGTCATATTTTTCAATCATAACCATAATCCTATGTTTATTGTTTTTATAATGACTCCTATTTTTTAATCAAAACTCTAATCCTATGTTGTTTTTCGGAAATATTCCCTATTTTTGTATTTTTAATCAAAACCCTAATCCTATGTTTTTCTTTTTGCAATGCCTACTATATTTAAATCAAAACCATAATCCTATGATTTTTTTAAAATGTTTGATATTTTTTAATTAAAACAGTAACACATGTTTTTTCTTTTAACATGTCTGCTATTTTTCAATCAAAACACTAATTTTATGTTTTCCTTTTGGAATTTCGCCCTTATATCAATTTTCTATCAAAACACTAATCCTATGTTTTATTTGCAGAATTTCTTCTATTTTTTAACCAAAACCATAATCCTATGTTTTGTTTTCAGAATGTCTCCAGTTTTTTAATCGAACCCTAATATTATGTTTTGTTTTCAGAGTAGCTCCTATTTTTGTGTCAAAATCCAAAACCTATATTTTCCTTTGGGAATGTTTGTTATTTTTGAATCAAAATGACTAATCCAATGTTCTTTTGTTTTAATGTCCCTTATTTTTCGGTCATTCATCAAAACCTTGATCCTATGTTTTCTTATATCAATGTCTTATATTTTTCAATCAAAACCCTAATCCTATGTTTTCTTTTTGGAATTTCATATTTTTTTTAATTAAAGTCCAATTCCTATGTATCCAATTCCTATGTGTTCTTTTCTGAATGCCTCCTATTTTTTGAATAAAAATCCAAATTCTATGTTTTTTTCTCGGAATGTCTCCTATCTTTGAATCAAAACCCGAATATTCTGATTTTATTTCTTAATGTTTTCTATTTATCTGTTTTGATTTAAAAAAATTAATCGTTTATTTTTTTCAGAATGTCTACTATTTTTGAAACAAAGCAATTATCCAATTTTTTGTGTTTGTATTGTTTCATATTTTTCAATCAAAACTCTAATCCTTTGTTTTTTTAGAATGTATCCTTTTTTTTCAGTTTTGAATCAAAACCCTAATCCGATGTTTTATTTTGGAAATGTCTACTATTTTTTCTAATGAAAACAATAATCCTCTGTTTTCTTTTCTGAATGTCTACTATTTTTTAATCAAAACCCTTATCCTATTTTATCTTATAGTAATGTATGTTATTTTTTCAATTTTAAATCAAAACCCTAATCCTATGTTTTATTTTTTGAATGATTAATATATTTGAATGTAAAAAACTAATGCTGCGTTTTCCTTTCGGAATATCTCCTATCTTTAAATCAAAACCATAATCATATGTTTTTTTTGTTTTCTTAATATCTCCTATTTATCAATTTTGAATCTAAACCCTAACCTATGTTCCCTTTTCAGAAATTCTCCAATTTTTCCAATCAAAAACCAAATAATTACTTTTCTATTGGGGATGTCTGATATTTTTGAATCAAAACCTTAATCTTATATTTTTCTTTTCAGAATGTGTCATATTTTTCAATTTTAAATAAAAACCGTAATCCTATATTTTCTTTTTGGATTGTGTCTTATTTTTCATTTTGGAATCAAAACACTAATCATTTTTTTAAATGTTTCATTTCCAAAATCGAAACCCTAATACAATCTTTTGTTTTGGCAATCTCTACTAATTTTTTATCGAAACCCGAATCCAATGTTTTCTTTCAGAATGCCTCTATTTTTCAAAAAAAAATCCTAATCCAATGTTTTCTTTTCAGAATGTTTCTTATCTTCTAATCAATACCTATACCCTATGTTTTCTTTTCTTAATTTCTCCAATTTATCAATTTTTGATTTAAAAAAACTTGATCCTTTCTTTTTCTTTTTTTGAATGTCTAATATTTTTTTGAAACAAAACAATAATCTGATATTTTTGTTTTTCATAATGTCTTATATTTTTTTCTTTTTGGCAATCTCTACTATTTTTGAATCAAAACCCTAATCCTAATTTTTTCCTTTCGCAATGTCTACTATTTTTTTGATCAAAACCCAAATCCTATGTTTTTATTGTGGTAATGTGTCCTATTTTTTTCAAGTTTCAATGAAAAACCCTAATTCAATGTCTTATTTTTTTGGAATGCCTACTATAGTTGAATAAAAAAACACTTATCTTATATTTGATTTTTTTCTGAATGTTTCCTACCTTTAAATAAAAAAACAAGAATCGTATACTTTCTTTTCTTAATGTCTTCTATTTTTCAATTTTGAATCAAAACCCTAATCCAATGTTTGGTTCCAATGTTTGGTTTTCGGAATGGCTATAATCATTCAATGAAACACCTAGTCCTATGTTTTCATTTCATGATGTCTCCTAGTTAACAGTTTTCAATTAAAACCCTGACATGTGTTTTTTTTTTTGGATTGTCTACTATTTTTCAATCAAAAAACTAATCCTTTATTTTTATTTTCAAAATGTCTGCCATTTTTTCTTTTAAATCAGAACCTTATGTTTTCTTTTCTTTTGTTTTGGGAGTGTCTCATATATATTAGTTCTCAATCAAATTACAAATCCTATGTTTGAATTTTGGAATGACTACTATTTTTCAATCAAAACCCTATGACAACACCCCTTGCGTGTGACCCGCAAGTGCACGGGTTTGTCGAGTAATAAATCCCAGGTGAGTGGGGTATCGTATGTACAGGGAGTAGGGCGTAAAAATATTTAAATTACTACTAAACCATGTGAAAGTGAACAATGATAGTGTTGATAAAATGTATTGAAAACAAATATAAAAAGAAACAACATGAGAGACAAATGTAAGTGAGAGGTAAGGCAATCGATAGAAGTGGTGTACTCGGGCAATGCTCCCCTAGGATTAATGTTGCAAGTGTAAGACCAACTATTATACTTCCTAATCAATGCTCAATGAGTCATGGAAATCCATATGTACACAGTCCCAAATCTAAGGTCAACCATGACTAACTCTACACTATGTCCCAGTGGAGAAATCGGTCAATCTCAACACCTCACACTGTTTAAAGTTGCATGGATTTCTAGGGAATCCAAGTGATAAACCCTCTTCTCATGTATATACCTAACCCTTTGGTCCACGTGAAAGGCCCCAAGTCACATCTAAGCCCCAATCACTAGAGTTCTTTCAACGCTTCATTTTGTTGCTCGCGCAACTAAGCCCTCGCGGAGTTCATCCTTTAGAACTTCACTCTATTGTGACTGCCAAGAACTAAACGAAATAGAGGTAGGATAAATCACACCGGAGGAAAAAGGGGGCGCTCTGCTACTTCTCAACTCACCCTATCAACCTTCTCCAATCAAGCAATGTCTGACCCTCGTAGTGTGTCACTCATCTATAATGGTTACCAAGGGGACGCTTCATTGGTGAAGATCTTGTTATCAATGCACAAGTCGGGATACGCAATGTGACTGCCTTTGTTCCCCTCCAACTCATTGTAATGACGTGAATTCATGGAGGTTGGCACACATTCACGTATCCTGGAGTCCCACTTATGTCTTCGCGTTTGTTCCTTCCAAGATTCTACAAAATAATGTGTTTACGATCTACTTTTGGCTTCTTTTCTCAATACTTAGATTCATAACCCTACACGACGCAAAAGAACACAAATACACATGTATTAGTGCTTAAACCTGCTAAAAGTAATGCTCATCATAAGGAAATAACACTTCGCATTCTTATCACACAAGCACTTATCAAACTCCCCCACACTCAAGCTTTTACTTGTCTTTAAGCAAAGAAATACACATTGAAATATAGAAGAAGGAAATATTGAAAGTGCTTGGCCTTAGGTTCACCAAAACATGCAAGGAGAGCACTCTACAAGTAATTTAAATTTCAACACTAAATACGAAAAATGAATGCTCTAGCCAAAATCTCAAATCAAAAAAGGACAACAAATCCAAAATCGTGTAAGTTTGTGTAAACTCACTCAATTCAACCCAAAGTATACTCCTTAAAGTCCCAAGTGTAAGGGACTTATTTATCTACAAAACATAACAAAATAAAAAGATGGTAGTAGCTTCACACATCCTCTAAGGTAGCCCTTTCCCAAGCGGCTGCTAAGGTGGCTTTCACACTTTCGAGGTGGTAACTCTTTCTACCAGAGTGGTAGCTTTCACTCATCTCTTAAAATAGCTCTTTTTCTCATTAGGGCATAACTAGTATCTGACTTATGAGAGTAGCTACATACAACATAGGTGGTAGCTCTTTCAACCCCTAATGCACAAACAACAAATATTTTATTTTGTTTTATTTTTCTAGTAGAATTAACACAAAAAGTAACACTAACTAGTCCCTTTAACATTAAGCATGAATTTCCAAAAGAGTTTAAAGAGCGAGTAGTGCAATAAGTGTCATTCGGGCAAAAATTCCTAGAAATTCAAGTAAAAACTAGAGCATGAGAATATTCAATGTTAAAAATTCTCCTAAACTCAAGAATACAATCATTGCAACTAGGGTGAACCGCCGTTGGCTATGTAATCATGTATATAAATCAAAACTTATATAAAAGACATGTGCAATGTGAACTCCACCCCCTCGTCCCCACACTTAAGTTGTACATTATCCCCAACGTACACATGCAAGCTCACTAATATTGTATATCAATCAAGAATATATGTAGGAGAAGCAATCGGAACAATACTTGCCTGACTCTTAGTATTGCATGTGATGGAGCTAAATCATTGGGAGTGATGTGATGTTCGAACAGGTTATGTAGCACACACGGCCAAGTGCAAAAACACCTTGGCGGTGTCCATGACTAGTTCTCGATTCCCATACTGAGAAGACCATCTGCACGCATACACAAGGGGGTTCAATGAAGCTCAAGAAAAGAAAAACAACTTGAGTATATAAAAAATAGAGCAATGAATACAACTCGAGACAACAAAACAAAAATAAAAGATAACAAGAATCTACAAACAATACAAAATAAGATAACAAGAAAGAAATAAAGAATGACGCATCAAACGTCGGTGTCACACTCAAGACAAATGATGAGGTAATGTCTCACTCAAGAATCTACTGTAATGTATCAAAACGTGCCATAAACTCTATGTACTGTGTAGCCTGTGTAGCACGGACCTCAGCAATCCAGTCCATAGCACCCCACCGCACTCTCGAGTCTTTCAAAATGAACATAGGCTCGAGACGGTGAACACATATGTAGTGGGGTGCCTCCTCTGCCACAGGAGATGCCTCGGCCTCCACCAGTGTCGGCTGAGGCTCGGGAATAGGCTAAGAACTCTCGACACTATCAACATCTTCCTCTGCTACCTCTGGGTAGGTGTAATTAGAGCATACACTCCGGACTGGACTCTGCAAACCATCCCCATCAGCCTCAACATCTCTATGCCTAGGGGAGCAAGTATACTCGCCTTCTTGGTCGCTCGAATCACGTCCAGAAGGCCCTTACCTATAACCAGTCACATAATGTAGGGACCCGATGATATGTCCCAGATGGATCGGTGTGCTCTGAACCATCGAATAAAGATACAAAAGCTCTTGTCGGCTGAGGACGCCGATACTGTCACCACGGTCATTCACCGACCTACTCATAACCACATGCAAATATCGATATACAAGTCGGGAAAAGTACGTGGCCTTGGACACTCTTGGTTCATACTGTATCGGGAAAAATATCGATATGCAAATATCGATATACAAGGTGTCCGGATAATCCGTCAGTAACTGAGTGTACTCCTCAGTATCTGTGAATGCCTCCTCATACAATCCCAGCCGGGTCGAGAACTGTGTCACATTCATGGTGTAGTTTTCCCCAGTGCTCTGAAATGTATAGCGTCGCCACTGTCAAATCTGTTATAAGTACGGTCGAACTCGAATGATGATTGCACCTCGAGTGTAAGTGTACAGATAGTAGGCTCTCTGATTATCAACAACTATCTCCAACCTCCAACAGAGGAAAGATCCTCTACCTCATTCACCAACTCACCCCCCTGCTGTATATCTCGTAATACGCTCATGTATAGGAAGCGAGCCTGTCTGAATCAAAGCCTTGACAAATGTTCAAAACGAGCCTGATGCTTTGGAATAGTGAACCCATTGAGCTCTACCTCAGGGGACTGCTCTCTGGGATGTTTGCCGGCCGCGATCTAAGTCATAGGTGCCATACTTGCAAAAATAAAAAAGAAATCAGTCAAAATGGCTTGAAGGAATAATGCTGCAGGAATCCACACGGTCGTGTGGAAATTCCACACGCCTGTGTGGATCCACGGGGTGTGAAAAACGCACGGCCGCACACTAAACACTCATAAATACATCATTATATCCCTTATAATTTCCTTCTAATCATGTATACCCATTCTAATTGTAGAGATGAAGCAACATTCACTAGTTTCATCGCTTAAAATCAAGAATTTATAGAGAAAAGAAGGAAAAGGGTTTAACGATGAGCTGAAGATTAAACTTTCAAAATCGGTAGAAAAATAGAGTAAAAACCCTCAAAATCAACAGTGTGAGGTCAGGAAAGGTGTTAGGATTGTTCTCTGAGTAACTGGAGGTGTGAGGGTGAAGAAGAGTGGAAAGATTTTTAAGGAAAACCTGCTCTTGAGTTCCTACTCATTCGCACAGCCGTGCGGAAATTACCCACGCTCGTGCGCCTCCATCGGAGAGACTCACAGGGGTAGACGCACACCCCTGTGCGCTCTTGGGAAAACACTCAAGTCTCTCTAAATGCATACACACGGGCGTACAAAAAATATGCACGCCCGTGCTTCGAACCCATAGGGGCATCCCCACGCCCCTGTGGCTTCTCTGTCCAACCCGAGAAAACTCTAAGTGTTTCACACGCATGTGTGAAAATTCCCCACAGGCGTGGACTTGTATAGGGCCTGATCACAAGGGCACTCGGACGCCCCTGTGTATTCTTTGGATGGAAGAAAGTTCCTTTGCAGAGATCCACACGGGCGTGTGGAAATCACCCACGCCCGTGTGTTTATCACTGGGTCATCCACAGGGGCGAGTCCACGCCCCTGTGTCTTCTCGGGAAAATCTGTAAATCTATGGAAGAAGACACAAGCTAGTGTGGAAATTACCCACGGGCGTGTGTATCTCACAAAGTCGTTCACAGGGCCGAATCCACGCCTTTGTACCTTCTCTGGATGAGCACTTAGTAGAGACGCACGTGTGTTTTCTATGGATGCCTTAAGGGAACTGCAGGCTCTGCGGAAAATTCCTACACATATAAAAACACTCAGAGCCTGCTTCTAGCATGCAAAATATACCAAAGAAAAACATGTAACATGCTCAAATGACCAATAATTTCGCCATAGACATTTAAGTACACGATAACACCAACTAATCCACAAGAGAATCACAGTGATGCATCAAAACATATAGACACCAACACTCAATATCTTATTCATGCAAACACTAAACTAACAACTAACAAAACAGTAAGTGCTTGTTTAACATCACTTAGCTTGATGTACCTTTTCGTACCTCACGGGGGCTCATAGATGAAGGTTTCCCTCTTACCCATGACTTGAAAGCATGATGAGCAAAGCCTTTTGATGGTAGAGGGAGAGTTGTCGAGCTTGTTATCATTTAAAGGCTTGTCACCCTTGTTCCGTTCATGCACATCCCCAACATCCTTGAGGCGTTTCTTGTGGCGTCTTCTCGCTCACATCATCTTCCGGAGCATATTTTTCTTGATCCCTGGAGTAGGTAGTACTTTCTCCTCTAGACCAAGCATCATCAATTCCTTGTTTTCCTTGTCTTGGTTTAGCAACCCCTCGTATGGGTCCGGATTCAACATTTCCTGTACTTGTTCATTGATTTGTTAATCAGTAGTGTCAAGAAAATATAAAGTATCATCAAAGTCAAGAGAATGTCGCATGGCTTTGGTGAGGCGGTATGTGAGCTTGTCATCTCCAACCCCTAGTGTCAACTCCCCGCTGTCCATATCGATCAATACCTTGGAAGTGCACAAGAATGGCCTCCCAAGTATCAAAGGAACATCTGCATCCTCATCGACATCCAATACTACGATATCTATAGGAAATATGTACTTGTCCACTTTGAGAAGAACGTCTTCAATGATGCCTCTCAGATGTCTCACCGTCAGGTCCACCAATTGCAAAGTTATCCGAGTAGGCCTAGGCTCTCCCAAGCCTAACTTTTGAAAGAAAGAATATGGCATGACATTGATAGTGGCCCCTGAGTCTGCCAATGCCATCTCTTCTCCCAAGTTGCCAATGTTACATGGGATAATGAAGCTTCTTTGGTCTTTCTTCTTGTTCGGCATATTCTTTTGCAATATTGCCGAACAAGAGACATCCAAGATCACTGATGCACTCTCTTCCAATTTCCTCTTGTTGATCAATAGATCTTTCAAGAACTTAGCATACAGAGGCATTTTGAGACAATGCCTCCATAAAAGGAATGTTAATGTGCAATTTCTTGAATAGACCCAAGAACTTTTTGTATTTCTCATCGTTTTGACCATTGTTCAATATAGAGGGATAAGGGATTCTTGGCTTGTAAGGTGGGTGTGCCACCTCCTTCCCCTTAGTTGCTCCCTTCTCAACCTCTATAATCTCTGGTGCTTCAACATTGGTCTTCTCACTTGGAAGCCTACCTTCACCTCATGACCACTTCTCAAAGTGATCGCCTTCACATGCTTTATGGGTTGGTTTCGGTGTTACTCAGTAAGCTTCCTTGTTGTCTCTCCGATAGAGACTTCACGATTTGCCCACTTGATTTTCTAGGTTGTGCAATGAAGCGATGTGGTTTCAAAGTGTAGGCTCGACCAATTGGAACAGTGTATTGGATGATTGCACAAATCAGGTCAAGGCATTCTCTAAGTTGGTCATTCAGTTCTCCAAACCTAAAAGTCTATTTTCCATGTTCGGGCTTGTTGTTGTTGGAAACCCGGTTGTGCTATGGCCTTTTACTGCCCTTGGTTACTCAATGAGAAATTTGGGTGATTCTTCCACCGCTGGTTGTAGGTGTTGCTATAAGGATTGCCTTGGTTTCTCATTGCATTACCCATAAAGTCAACTTGCTCAACGGATGAAATACCACCAACGGCTATCTGGCAATCGGATGGGGCATGTCCTTCACCGCATCCATCATATTTCATTACGGCCGCCAATCTAGGAGAAGGTAGAGTGTCTAACTTCTTACTCAATGGCTCCACTTGGGCTGCCAACGATGTAACCGCATCGATCTCATGGAGATTCGGCCACTTTCTTCCTTTCCCTTGCATTCTGTTGGTAGCCATTCATGGCCATTTCTTCTACTATTTGTCGGGCATCATCGAGGGTCTTATTCCCCATTGTACCTCATGCGGCGACATCCAGAAGTTGTCTTGTACTTATATTCAACCCGTTGTAAAAGGTCTGAATGATCATCCATTCGGGGAATCCATGCTATGGGCACTTCTGCAAAAGATCCTTCAATTGCTCCCATGTCTCAAACAATGACTCGAGCTCCATTTGAACAAATGACGATATCTCATTGTGAAGCTTTGCCGATTTCCCCAGAAGAAAGTACCTTGCAAGAAAAGCTTCAAGCATTTCGTTCCATGTCGTGATGGATGCTCGTGGTAAAAAATGTAACCACTTCTTAGCTCTTCCTTATAGTTTGAATGGAAAAACCCTCAATCTAATAGCATCATCCCGTAACACCGTTGATCTTTAGCATGTCACAAACTTCAAGAAGTTCTCAATGTGATTGTTTGGATTCTCATCGGCCAAACCATTAAAAGCTACGTGATCTGCTGTATCATCTTGATGAATGCTGGCTTCAGCTCAAAGTTCGAGCTATAATCGGGGAGTCGCACAATGCTTGATTGTGTCCCCAGTACTAATGGTGCTGGGGTAATTAGAGAGTGTTCTTTGTTATTCATTCTATTTTTGCCATGTTGTCAGATCGTTCAACTTCCACTTCAGCTAGATTCGGCATTTCTTGCACAGGTTCTTTACCCCTTTTTCATAGAGTATTCAAGTTAAGGATCACCTTCAATTAGTATCGAAGGGTTCCCTCAGGTCATAACCTGGAGGTGCACCAAAAGAAAGGAAACAAAATTAGAATAATAATAGGATAAGAAGATATGAAAGTGAATGAATGAATAGCTAAGATAGCAAAGTACAAAGTATCTCTAAACGCTTACTCTCAGGAAACGGTGCCAAAAACTTGACAACGCCCCTTGCGTGTAACCCGCAAGTACACAAGTTTATCGAGTAATAAATCCCAGGTGAGTGGGGCATCATATCCACATGGAATAGGGAGTAAAAATACTTAAATTACTACATAAGCATGTGAAATAGAATGATGATAGTGTTGATAAAATGTAATGAAAACAAAGATAAAAAGAAACAAGAATAAGAGGCAAAAGCAAGTGAGAGATAAGGTAATCGATAGAAGTGGGGTACTCGGGCAATGCTCCCCCTAGGATTAATGTTTGAAGTGAAAGACCAACTATTATACTTCCTAATCAATGCTCAATGAGTCATGAAAATCCTCAAGCACACGGTTCCAAATCTAAGGTCATCCGTGAATAACTCTACACTATATCCCCACGAAGAAATTGCTCAGTATCAATACCTCACACTGTGTAAAGTTGCACGGAGTTCTAGGAAATCCAAGTGGTAAACCCGCTTATCATGTATAGACCTAACCCTTTGGTCAAGACAAAAGGCCCCTAGTCACATCTAAGACCCCAAAACTAGAGTTCTTCAACGCTTCACTCTGTTGCTCATGCAACTAAGCCCCAGCGGAGTTCATTCTCTAGAACTTCACTCTATTATGACCGCTAAGAACTCAAGGAAATGGAGGTAGGATAAATCACATGAGAGGGGAAAGGGGACGGTCCACTGCCTCTCGACTCACCCTCTCAACCCTCTCCAATCAAGCAATGTCTAACCCTCGTAGTCTGTCACTCATTTACAATGGTTACGAAGATGGACTCTCAACCCTAGTGTCACTCTAAGGGAGGAATCATTCCACAAGCACTCGAGATTGGAACTCAATTGAAACATCAATTGAGAAAAGCATAATAAAAGATCAATGAAATAATAACATCCTAGGGTTTACAAAATCCAAGTACAAACTAGGGATTTTAGCTCTCCATGGAGCACAATATAATCAACAATGAAATCAAAAGTAAAAACAAGTGTTCCATGAGAAAACAGCCTCGATAGTCGTGTCGATGGTAATGTGGAGTAGCAAAGTCTTCTCTAAAGGTCACCTTGTCCGGCCTAGCGCACACCTCGCCTGATCTATGCTGATGAAAACTCCCCCAATAACTTTCTTCCAAGCGAATCGTCGTGTCAAATCCCTCAAACCACTCCAAATACTTGCCAAAAGCCTCTCTAAACCCTAGCTGACAGCTTCCCAAATGAAGGAGAAAAGTTGAAGAGAAAAAGGGAAAATGATACCCAAAATTGGGATGAATCGCGGCTTAAATAGGGCTGGAATCGGGCATCCACACGCTCGTATAGATTTACCACAAGGGCTTTTGGAATTCCACACATGCATGGGGAACTTCCACACGCCCGTGTGGATTCTGTGGAAATCTTGTTTTCGGTCGGCTGTGAACAGCAACTGCTACAGTATTAGCACCGTTTTTTGCTACGGTATCCTGCTACAATACTCAGCCAAAACACTCCCAATTCCACACTTTTCATCGAGGCAACATACACGGGCACATGTTTATACCGTAGATCGCAACTCTTCTTCAGTCAAAGGCTCCGTTGGTCAAGATCTTGTTATCAATGCCCAAGTCGCGATATGCAAATGTCACTACCTTTGTGCCCCTCCAACTCATTGTAATGACTTAAATTCATGAAGGTTGCCACACATTCGCGTATCCTAAAGTCCCACTTGTGTCTTCGGGTTTTTCCCTTCCAAGATTCAACCAAATAATGTGTTTACGATCTACTTTTGGCTTCTTTTGCCAATACTTAGCTTCTCAACCCTACATGCACAAAAGAACACAAATACACATGTATTAGCGCTTAAATCTACTAAAAGTAATGCTCATCATAAGAAAAGAACACTTCGCATTCTGATCACACAAGGACTTATCACCCTAAAATTGTGTTTTCTTTTCAGAACGTCTCCTATTTTTGTGTTGAATACTAATCCTATGTTTTGTGCTCGGAATATCTCTTATTTTTTAGTTTTGAATGAAGACCTTTGTCCTTTGCCGTCTTTTCCGAATGTCTCCTATTTTTTAATCTAAAATCTAATTATATGTTTTTATTTTCGATATGTCTCCTATTTTTCAACCAAAACCATAATCCCATGTTTATTAATTTGGAATGGCTGCTATGTCTGAAACAAAACCCTAATCATTTATTTTTTTTTCAGAATGTCTATCATTTTTGAATCAAAACCCTAATCCTATGTTTTCTTATAGTAATCTATCCTATTTTTCATTTTTAATCAAAACCCTAATCTTATGCTTTCTTTTCAGAATGCCTACTATATTTGAATCAAAACTCTAATCCTATGTGTTCTTTTCTTAATGCCTCCTATTTTTTGAATAAAAATCCAAATTCTATGTTTTCTTCTCGGAATGTCTCCTATCTTTGAATCAAAACCTGAGTCCCATGATTTCATTTCTTAATGTCTCGTATTTGTCTGTTTTGATTTAAAAAAATTAATCGTTTTTTTTTTCAGAATGTCTGCTATTTTTGAAACAAATAATTATCCAATTTTTTGTGTTTGTATTGTCTCATATTTTTCAATTAAAACTCTAATCCTTTGTTTTTTTAGAATGTGTCCTTTTTTCAGTTTTGAATCAAAACACTAATCCGATGTTTTCTTTTGGGCATGTCTACTATTTTTTTTAATGAAAAAAATAATCCTATGTTTTCCTTTTCTCAATGTCTACTATTTTTTAATAAAAACCCTTATCCTATTTTTTCTTATAGTAATCGATGCTATTTTTTCCATTTTGAATGAAAACCCTAATCCTATAATTTATTTTTTGAATGATTACTATATTTGAATGAAAAAACTAATGTTGTGTTTTCTTTTCGGAATATCTCCTACCTTTCAATCAAAACCAGAATCATATGTTTTTTGTTTTCTTTATATCTCCTATTTATCAATTTTGAATCTAAAACCTAACCTATGTTCCCTTTTTGGAAATTCTCCAATTTTTTAAATCAAAACCCAAATCCTTTCTTTTTTATTTGGGATGTCTGATATTTTTTAATCAAAACCTTAATCCTGTATTTTTTTCTTTTTGGAATGTGTCTTATTTTTCAATTTGGAATCAAAACACTAATTGTTTGTTTCTTTTAAATGTTTCATTTCAAAAATAAAAACCCTAATACAATCTTTCGTTTTGGCAATCCCTACTAATTTTTTATCAAAACCCTAATCCAATATTTTCTTTCAGAATGGCATCTATTTTTCAAAAAAAATCCTAACCCAATGTTTTCTTTTTAGAATGTATCCTATCTTCCAATTTATTAGTTTTGATTTAAAAACGTAGTCCTTTCTTTTCTTTTTGGAATGTCTAATATTTTTGAATGAAAACAATAATCCGATGTTTTCTTTTCATAATGTCTTATATTTTTCAATCAAAAGCCTAATTGTATGTTTTCTTTTGGAATGACTCCTATTTTTGAATCAAAACCTTAATCTAATTTTTTCTTTTGGCAATCTCTACTATTTTTGAATAAAAACCTGAATCCTATTTTTATCCTTTTCGGAATGTCTATTATTTTTTGATCAAACCCCAAATCCTATGTTTAATTGTTGTAATGTGTCCTTTTTCCAAGTTTCAATGAAAACCCTTATTCTATGTTTTATTTTTGGAATACCTACTATATTTGAATTAAAACCCTTATCCTATATTTGTTCTTTCATAATGTTTCCTGCCTTTAAATTAAAACCAAAGCCGTATATTTTCTTTTCTTAATGTCTTCTATTTTTCAATTTTTAATCAAAACCCTAATCCAATGGTTGGTTTTCGGAATGCCTATAATCATTCAATCAAATCCCCGAGTCCTATGTTTTCATTTCATAATGTCTCCTATTTAACAGTTTTGAACCAAAACCCTGACCTATGATTTCTTTTTGGATAGTCTGCTATTTTTCAATCAAAAACCTAATCCTTTCTTTTCATTTTCAAAATGCCTAGCCATTTTTTCTTTTAAATCAAAAACCAAAGTCCTATGTTATCTTTTCTTTTGTTTTTGGAGTGCCTCCTATTTATCGGTTTTCAATCAAAATCCTAATCCTATCGTTGAATTTTGGAATGGCTCCTATTTTTCAATCAAACCCATAAAATTGTGTTTTCTTTTCAGAATGTCTCCTATTTTTGTGTTGAATACTAATCATATATTTTGTGTTCGGAATATCTCATATTTTTTAGTTTTGAATGAAAACCTTTGTCCTTTGTTATCTTTTCCAAAAGTCTCCTATTTTTTAATCTAAAATCTAAATAAATGTTTTTATGTTTGATATGTCTCCTATTTTTCAACCAAAACCATAATCTCATGTTTTTTAATTTAGAATGTCTACTATTTTTGAAACAAAACCCTATTCATATGTTTTTTTTTCAGAATGTATATCATTTTTGAATCAAAACTCTAATCTTATGTTTTCTTATAGTAATCTATCCTATTTTTCATTTTTAATCAAAACCCTAATCTTATGCTTTCTTTTCAGAATGCCTACTATATTTGAATCAAAACCTAATCCCACGTCTTCTTTCAATAATTGTACGTTAACTTTTCCTAATGTCTCATATTTTTAATGAAAATCATAATCCTAAGGTTTTTTTTAATGCCTCCTATTTTTTAATCAAAAACATTAATCTTATGTTTTCTTTTAGGTATGTCTGCTTTTTTGAATTAAAACATTTATCATATCTCTCTTCTTTTCATAATGCATGATATTTTTCAATCAAACCATCATCCTATGTTTTCTTTTTGGAGTAGCTCCTATTTTTGAGTCAAAACAAAAATCATATGTTTTGTTTTGGAAATATCTGCTATTTTTTAAATCAAAACCCTAATCCTATGCTTCTTCTTGGAATGTCTACTATTTTTCACTTTTTTATCTGTTATAGTAATGAATCCTATTTTTCTATCAAAACTATAATCCTATTTTTTATTTTTGAAATATCTCATATTTTTCCATTAAAACCCTAATCATATTTTTCTTTTTGTAATTTCCTGTATATTTTAATCAAAACCCTAATTCTATGTTTTTTTGGAGTATTCCCTATTTTTAATCAAAATCTTAATCTTATGTTTTATTTTCAGAATGTCTGCTATTTTTGAATCAAAACAATAATGGTTTATATTCATAATATCTTATATTTTTCTATTCAAACACTAATTCTTTTTTTTTTCTTTTCCGATTAGTTATTGTTTTTGAATCAAAACCCTAATACTATGTTTTCAAATAGTAATGTCTCCTATTTTTCAATAAAAACCCTAATCCTATGTTCTCTTTTCTTAATGTCTCCTATTTTTAAGTTTTGAATCAAAACCTTAATCCTATGTTTTCATTTTGGAATGTGTCATATTTTTCAATCATAACCCTAATCCTATGTTTATTTTTTTTTTTGGAATGGCTCCTATTTATTAATCAAAACCGTAATCCTACATTTCCTTTGGGAAATGCTCCCTATTTTTGTGTTTTTAATCAAAACCCTAATCCTATGTTTTCTTTTCGGAATGCCTACTATATTTGTATCAAACCATAATCCTATGCTATTTTTTTAAATGTTTGATATTTTTTAATTAAAACCGTAACCCATGTTTTCTTTTAACAATGTCTCCTATTTTTCAATCGAAACACTAATTCTATGTTTTCCATTTTGGAATTTATCATATTTATCAGTTTTTATAAAAACACTAATCCTATGTTTTATTTGCAGAATTTCTCCTATTTTTTAACTAAAACCATAATCCTATGTATTGTTTTTAGAATGTCTCCAGTTTTTTAATCGAAATTTAATATTATGTGTTTTTTTCGGAGTAGCTCCTATTTTTGAGTCAAAATCCAAATCCTATGTTTTTCTTTTGAAATGTTTGTTATTTTTGTATCAAAAGACTAATCCAATGTTCTTTTCTTTTAATGTCCCTTGTTTTTCGGTTATTAATCAAAACCTTGATCCTATTTTTCTTATATCAATGTCTTATATTTTTCAATCAAAACCCTAATCCGATGTTTTCTTTTTGGAATTTCACATTTTTTTTTAATCAAAGAACAATTCCTTTATGTTCTTTTCTTAATACCTCCTATTTTTTGAATAAAAATCCAAATTCTATGTTTTTTTATTGGAATGCCTCCTATCTTTGAATCAAAACTCTAATCCTCTGATTTCATTTCTTAATGTCTCGTTTTTATCTGTTTTGATTTAAAAAAATTAATCATTTGTTTCTTTTCTTCAGAATGTCTGCTATTTTTGAAACAAAACAATTATTTTGTATTGTCTCATATTTTTCAATTAAAACTCTAATCTTTGTTTTTTTAGAATGTGTAATTTTTTCAGTTTTGAAACAAAATCCTAATCCGATGTTTTCTTTTTTGAATGTCTACTATTTTTTTTAATGAAAACAATAATCCTATGTTTTCTTTTCTGAATGTCTACTATTTTTTAATCAAAACCCTTATTTTATTTTTTCTTATAGTAATGTATGCAATTTTTTTCAATTTTGAATCGAAACCCTAATCCTTTGTTTTAATTTTTGAATGATTACTATATTTGAATGAAAACACTAATGTTATATTTTCGTTTCTGAATATCTCCTATCTTTCAATCAAAACCCGAATCATATGTTTTTAATTTTCTTAATATCTCATATTTATCAATTTTGAATCTAAAACCTAACCTATGTTCCCTTTTCGGAAATTCTCCAATTTTTCCAATCAAAAACCAAATCCTTTCTTTACTATTCTGGATGTCTGATATTTTTGAATCAAAACCTTAATCCTGTATTTTTCTTTTATGAATGATTCCTATTTTTCAATTTTAAATAAAAACCCTAACCCTATATTTTCATTTTCGGATTGTGTCTTATTTTTTCAGTTTGGAATCAAAACACTAATCATTTGTTTTTTAAAATGTTTCATTTCCAAAATAAAAACCCTAATGCAGGCTTTTGTTTTTTTCAATCTCTACTAATTTTTTATCAAAACCAGAATCCAACGTTTTCTTCCATAGTGCCTTCTATTTTTCAAAAAGAATACTAATCCAATGTTTTTCTTTTCAGAATGTTTTCTATCTTCCAATCAATACCTAAATCCTACGTTTTCTTTTCTTAATTTCTCCGATTTATCAGTTTTGATTTAAAAACTTAATCCCTTCTTTTCTTTTTGAATGTCTAATATTTTTGAATTAAAACAATAATAAGATATTTTCTTTTCATAATATCTTATATTTTTCAATTAAAAGCCTAATCATATGTTTTCGTTCAGAATGAGTAATATTTTTGAATCAAAACCTTAATCTATTTTTTTTCTTTTGGCAATCTCTACTATTTTTGAATCAAAACCCTAATCCTATTTTTTTTTCTTTTAGGAATGTCTACTCTTTTTGGATCAAAACCCAAATCCTATGTTTTATTGTGGTAATGTGTCCTATTTTTCAAGTTTCAGTGAAAACCCTAATTCTATGTTTTATTTTTGGAATGCCTACTATATTTGAATAAAAACCATTATCCTATATTTGTTTTTTCAGATGTTTTCTACCTTTAAATAAAAACCATAGTCGTATATTTTCCTTTCTTAATGTCTTCTATTTTTCAATTTTGAATGAAAACCCTAATCTAATGTTTTGTTTTCGGAACGCCTATAATCACTCAATCAAACCCCGAGTCCTATGTTTGCATTTCTTGATGTCTCCTATTTAACAGTTTTGAATCAAAACCCTAACCTTTGTTTTATTTTTTGATTGTTTACTATTTTTTAATCAAAACCCTAATCCTTTCTTTTTATTTTCAAAATGTCTATCATTTTTTCTTTTAAATCAAAAACCCGAAACTTATGTTTTCTTTTTTTTTCTTTTTGGGAATGTCTACTAATTTTTCATCAAAACCCGAATTCAATGGTTTTATTTGGAATGTCTCATATATTTTAATCAAATCCCTAATCCTATATTTTCTTTTTGTAATTCCTCCTATTTTTCAATCAAATTAGTAGTCCTATGCTTTTTCTTTTCTTAAAGTCTGCTATTTTTTAATCAAAACCCTAATCCTATTTTTTCTTATAGTAATGTCTCCTATTTATCAATGAAAACCCTATTCCTATGTTTCGCTATCAGAATGCCTACTATATTTTAACCAAAACCCTAATCTTATGTTTTCCTTTCGAGCTGGCTCCCTTTTTTTATGAATCAAAACCCTAATTATCTTTTATTTTTGAATATGTCCCCCATTGATTTTTAATCAAAATCCTAAACTTATGTTTTCTCATAGTAATTTCTCTTCTTTTTGAATAAAAACGCTAATCTTATGACTTCTTTTGGGAATGGCAATTATTTTTCAATCAAAATCTTAATCCTATGTTTTCTTTTTCAGAATGTCTCCGATCTTTGAATCAAAACCAGAATCATATGTTTTCTTTTCTACTATTCTGAAAAGAAAACATAGGATTTATTATTGTCTGCTAATTTTTCATTCAAAAGCCTAATCCTATATTTTCTTATAGTAATTTCAAATATTTTTCAATCAAAACTCTAATCGTATGATTTCTATTCTACTATTCTGAAAAGAAGACATAGGATTTAGTATTGTCTGCTAATTTTAATTCAAAAGCCTAATCCTATATTTTGTTATAGTAATGTCTCCTATTTTTTTAATCAAAACTGTAATCCTATATTTTATTTTTGGAATGCCTACTATATTTGAATCAAAACCCTAATGATACATTTTCTTTTTGTAATATCTTTTGGTTTCCAAACAAAACCCTAATCTTATGTTTTCTTTTTGGAATGCCTACAATGTTTTCTTTTTGGAAGTCCTACTTTTTTCTTTTCTTAATGTCTCATTTTTTAAATCAAAACCAGAATCCTACATTCTCTTTTCTTATCGTCTCCTATTTGCTTTGATTGATGATAAGAATGCGAAGTATTCTTTCCTTATGATGAGCATTACTTTTATCAGGTTTTAGCGTTAATATATGTGCATTTATGTTACTTTCATACATATAGGGTTGTAAAGCCGAATGTTAGAGAAAAAAACCAATGTAGATCATGAATGCACCATTTGGAGGAAATCTTTAAAAGGATCAAATGCGAAGACATAAGTCGGGCTCAAGATGCGAGAATGTGTGCCAACCTCCATGTATTCAAGTTAGCACAATAATTTGGAGGAGCACAAAGGTAGTTACATTTGAGTATCCCGGCTTGCGCATTAATAGCAAGATCTTCACCGATGAAGCCAATGTTGAAGAAGCAAAGCGACCTACGACGTAAATGTGTTCCTGTTTACGTTACCTCAATGAAATATTGATTCGTGAGTGTTTCGGTCCAGTACTGCAGCAGGGCATTTTTAGCAAACACTCTAGCAATCTACTGGAGCTGTTACTGTTCACAGCCGACCGAAAAAGAGAATTCCAAAGAATCCACACAGGCGTGTGGATATTATCCAAGCCCGTGTGGAAATTCCACACGGGCCGTGTGGAGAATCCACATGGGCTTGTGGATTCCTGATTCTAACCCTATTTAAGGCCTATTTCAACCCGGATCTCAGAATTCTTTTCTCCATCTTTTCCCTAACTTGAGAAAGGACGGCGGCTAGGGTTTGGAGAGGTATTGGCTAGGGATTGGGAGAGGATCTATGGCTCTAACATCATGCTCCGTTTGGAAGAACGTTAGTGGGAGTACTTTCGTCGGCACTGATCTGGAAAGGTGTATCTTAGACTGGACAAAGGGACCCTTGGATGAGTAGAGGCCTCTCCATCATACCATCATCACGACTACCGAGGGGGTCTTCTTTGGATTACTTGTTTTTACATTTGATTTCATTGATTGTAACTAGCTCCATGGAGAGCTAAGCCCCTAGTGGGTATTTGGATTTGTGAACCATAGGATGTATTTGGTTCATTAAACCTTGTTGTATTGCTTTCATTAATTGATGTGTTAATTGAGTTCCAATTAAGTATGTTTGATTGTTTGAATACTCTCTTAGAGTGACAATAGGGTTTAGAGTTCTTTTCGGCAACCCTTGTGAGTGAGTGACACACCACGAGAGTTAGACAAGGCTAGATTGGAGAGGGTTGAGACGGTGAATAGAGAGGTAGCGGAGCGTCTCCTTTCCCCTCCGATGTGATTCATCCAACCTTCATTTCCTCAAGTTCTTTGCGGTCATAATAGAGTGAATGGGCTAAGGGATGACCTTCCACTGGGGCTTAGTTGCAGAGGAAACTGAGTGAAGTGTTGAAATGATTTTATCACCTAGGGCTTAATTATGACTAGGGACCTTTCACCTGGACCAAAGGGTTAGGTCTACATCTAAGAAGAGGATTTATCACTTAGAATCTCTAGAATTCATTGCGATTCTATATGAGCACGAGGTTGAGAGATTGTTCAATTTTTCCTCCGGGACATGTATAGAGTTAGGCATGGTTGACCTTATATTTGGGATCATGTATTGAAGGATCTCCAAGACTCATTAATGCATTAGTTAGGAAGCATATTAGAGGGTTTTTCCCACTTGAACCAATTGTCCTATATGGAACAATATCCGGGTACCCCATTTATATCGATTTCCTTACATCCCCCTTTACTTGTGCTTTCTCTCTTTTCTCTTTTACTTATGTTTACATTACATCTTGTTACACAACTATTATTCACTTTTCGCTAATTAAGAAACAATTAAAGTATTTTTATTCCCTACTCCCTGTGGATACTAGACCCATTCATCTGGGATTTATTACTTCGACGAACCAATGCACATGCGAGACATACGCAAGGGCCGTTGTCAAATGAAAATCATAACATTATTTTATTCTGGGGATGTCTTCTTTTTTAAAAATAAAAAAAAGTAACCCAAAGAAAACATTTGATTATTATTTTGATTCAAAAATAGAAGACATTCCCAAAAGAAAAAATAAAATTAGGTTTTTGATTAAAAAACATAAGAGGTATTCCAAAAAGAAAACATAGGATTAGGGTTTTCATTAAAAAATTGGAGACATTCTAAAAATAAAACATAAGATTAGAGTTTTAATCAAATATAGTAGGCATTCCGAAAACAAAGCACACGATTAGGGTTTTGATTAAAAAATATGAGACATTACTATAAGAAAACATGCATGATGAAAAGAAAACATGCGATTATTGTTTTGACTCAAAAATAACAGACATTCGAAAAAAATAATATAAGATTTGAGTTTTGATTAAAAAAAATGAGGAATTCCAAAAAGAAAACGTAGGGTTTGGAATTTTATCAAACATAGGAGGCATGATGAAAAGAAAACATACGATAGGGTTTTGATTAATAATTAGCAGAGAGTCCCAAAACAAAAGATAGGATTAGAGTTTTGATTAAAAAAAATGAAATATGCCGAAATGAATACAAAGGATTAAGGTTTTATTTTGAAAATGTACCCTGTTTTTTATTTTAAATTAAAATTCTTATCCTATGTTTTCTTATAGTAATGAGACATTATCAAAAGTAAACAATAGATTACGGTTTTGATTTAAAAAATAAAAGGCATTATGAAAAGGAAGTATAGGATTAGGATTTTCATTGATACGATTAGTGTTTTGATTAAAAAGTACCAGAGATTTCAAAATGAAGAGATAGGATTAATGTTTTTATTAATAAAATAAGACATTACGAAAACAAAACAAAAGAATTAAGGTTTTGATTCAAAAATGAAAAATAGGACAGATTCTGAAAAGAAAACATAGGATTAGGGTTTTGAATACAAAAATATCAAACATTCTAAAATGAAAAGAAAGGATTAGAATTTTGATTAAAATAAGAGATATTTGAAAAAGAAAACTTAGGTCAAGGTTTTGGTTAAAAATTGATAAATAGGAGACATTAAGAAAAGAAAACATAGGATTTGGGTTTTGTTTGCAAAATAGGAGACATTCACATAGCATTAAGGTTTCGATTCAACTATAATACGCATTCCGAAAAGAAAACATAAGATTAGGGTTTTGATTGAAAATTAGGAGACGTTACTATAAGAAAACATAGGAGTATGGTTTTAATTAAAAAATAGTAGACATTCTAAAAAGATAACACAGGATTAGGGTTTTAATTGAATTATAGTAGACATACCATAAATAAAACAACGCATTAGGGTTTTGATTGAAAAATATAAGACATTCCAAAAATAAATCATACGATTAGCGTTTTGAAAAGAAAATAGGAGACTTTCCTAAAAGAAAACATGGGATTAGGGTTTTGAGTGAAAAATATAATATATTATGAAAAAAACATAGGATTATTATTTTGATTCAAAAATAGCACACACTGTCAAAAGTAAACATAAGATTAGGGTTTTGATTAAAAAATAGGAGGTATTTTGAAAACAAATTAGAAATTGAGTTTTGACTATAAATTAAGAGACATTACAAAAAAAATATGATTATTGTTTTGATTCAAAAATAACAAACATTCCCAAAAAAAAACATAAGATTGGGGTCTTGATTCAAAAATTGGAGGCATTCCGAAAAGATAACATATTATTAGGATTTTTATTTAAGGATAGGAGGCATTACTAAAATGAAACATAGGATTAGGGTTTTCATATAAAGATTACAGACATTCCGAAAAGAAACACATAGGATCAAGGTCTTGATTGAAAAATTGTAGGGATTAAGAAAAAAAACATAGAATTAGGGTTTTCATTTAAAAATACAAGACATTACGAAAAGAAAATATATGATTATTCTTTTCATTCAAAACCAGCATACGTTCCCAAAAAAAAACATAAAATTAGGGTCTTGATTAAGAAATCAGAGGCATTCTGAAAAGAAAATGTAGATTTAGGATTTTGTTTTTCAAAAATAGGACTCATTACAAAAAGAAAACATAGGTTACAATTTTGATTAAAAATTAGCAGAGATTCCCAAAGCAAAATATAGGATTAGGGATTTGAGTTAAAAAAATGATACATTCTGAAAAGAAAATAAACAATAAGTGTTTTAATTCAAAATTTAAAAATTGGACACATTCCGAAAAAAAAACATAAAATTATGCTTTTGATTCAAAAATAGTAGACATTCTAAAATGAAAAGAAAAGATTAGGTTTTTAATTGAAAAATAGGAGACATTCCGAAAACAAAAAACATAGGTTAGGGTTTTGATTAAAAATTGATAAATAGGCGACATTAAAAAAAGAAAACATAGGACTTTGGATTTGATTGAAAGATATGAGACATTACAGGATCAAGGTTTTGATTCAATTATTGTAGGCATTCTGAAAAGAAAACATAGGACTTGGGTTTTCATTAAAAAAATAGGAGACACTACTATAAGAAAACATAAAATTAGAGCTTTGATTGAAAAATAGGAGACATTATTATAAGAAAACATAGGATTGCTATTTTCATTGAAGAATATTAGACATTACTATAATAAAACATAGCATTTTGAGAAGAAAACATAGGATTACTATTTTGATTCAAAAAAAATAGATATTACTATAAGAAAATATATGATTAGGGATTTGATTAAAACCAAAAAAATAGGGGCATTTCCTAAAGAAAACATAAGATTAGGGTTTTTCATTCAAAAATAGAAGTTATTCACAAAAGAAAATATAGGATTAGGATTTTGATTCTAAAATAGAAGCCACTCCAAAAGGAAAACATAGAATTAGAGTTTTGTTTGAAAAATATTAGACATTAGGAAAAGAAACCATTGGATTATTGTTTTGATTCAAAAATAGCAACCATTCCCAAAATAAAACATAAGATTAACTTTTTGATTTAAAAATAGGAGGAATTGTAAAAAAAAAACTTTGGATTAGGATTTTGATTAAAAAAATGAGACATTAAGAAAAGAAAACATACAATTATCTTTTGATTGAAAAATAGTAGGCATTCCCAAAACAAAACATCATATTAGGGTTTTGATTAAAAAATATTAGGTACTCCAAAAAGAAAAAATACGATTGGGGTTTGTTTTCAAAACTAAAAAATAGGACACATTCCCAAAACAAAACATAGGATTAGATTTTTGATTAAAAATATTAGGCATTGCAATAAGAAAATATTGGATTAGGGTTTTGTTTCAAATATGGTAGGCATTCTGAACGAAAAACATACGATTAAGGTTTTAATTGAAAAATAGAAGACATTACTATTAGATTTCATATTATTATAGTTTTAAATGAAAAATTGGATACGGAACTATAAGAAAACATAGGATTATGATTTTGATTCAAAAATAGTAGACATTCTGAAAAAAAAAACATGAGATTAGGGTTCGAAAAGTAGGAGATTTTCCGAAAAGAAAATATAGGATTAGGGTTTTGATTGAATATAAGACATTACTATAAGAAAATATAAGACTAGGGTTTTGATTAAAAAATATCTGACATTCTGAAAAGAATAACATAGGATTAGGGTTTTGATTCAAAGATTGTAGAAATTCCAATAAGAAAACATAGGATTAGGGTTTTAATTAAAAATTAGCATACATTCGCAAAACAAATGATAGGATTTCGGTTTTGTTTAAATAAAATTGAGACATTCCAAACAAAAAACCAAGGATTTGGGCTTTGATACAAAACTAAAAAATCAGACGCATTTAAAAAAAAACTATTTGATTAGAGTTTTTATTTAAAAATAGCAGACATTACAAAAAGAAAAAGGATTAGTTTTTTTATTGAAAAATAGTATATATTCCGAAAAGGAAACATAGGTTACTGTTTTGTTTCAAAATTAAGAAATAGGAGACATAAAGAAAAGAAAAACATAGAATTCTAATTTTGAATAAAAGATAGGAGATATTCAGAAAGGAAAACATAGCATTATGGTTTTTACTTGAATTTCTAGGAATTTTTGCCCGATTGACACTTGTTGAACTACTCGCTCATTAAACTCTTTTGGAAACTGAGGTTCGATGTTTAAGGGGCTAATTAGTGCTATTTCTTGTGTTATTTTTGTTGAAAAAAAATACTTATTTTAGTTGTGCATTTGGGATTGAAAGAGCTACCACCTATGAAGTATGAAGCTACTCTCATAAGTCGGATACTAGTTATGCCCTAATAAGAGAAAGAGCTATCTCATGGGATGAGTGAAAGCTACTACCCCGGTAGAAAGAGCTACCACCTCAAAAGAGTGAAAGCCACCTTAGCGGCCACTTTGGAAAGAGCTACGTTAGAGGATGTGTGAAGCTACTACCATCTCATTGTTTTGTGTTTTTTGTAGATAAATAAGTCTCTTATACTTGGAACATT
Organism: Dioscorea cayenensis subsp. rotundata; assembly: GCF_009730915.1. Lineage (NCBI taxonomy): Eukaryota > Viridiplantae > Streptophyta > Magnoliopsida > Dioscoreales > Dioscoreaceae > Dioscorea > Dioscorea cayenensis. The sequence goes on from NC_052490.1 coordinate 7,098,453, forward strand.
GAGGAGTATACTTTGGATTGACTTGAGTGAGTTTACACACACTTACCCGATTTTGGGTTTGTTGTCATTTTTTATTCGACTTTTTAGCTAAAGCATTGATTTTTCGTATTTAGTGGTAAAATTTCCCTTACTTGTAGAATGTTTCCTTTGCGTGCTTTGGTGAGCCTAAGGCCAAGCACTCTAAATATTTCCTTCTTCTATGCTTCAATATTTTATTTTTTGCTTGAGGACAAGCGAAAGCTTAAGTGTGGGGGGGTTTGATAAGTGCTTGTGTATTAGTAATACCAAGTATTCTTTTCTTACGATGAGCATTACTTTTATCTGATATTAGCGCTAATAAATGTGTATTTGTGAACTTTCGTGCATGAAGGGTTATGGAGCCAAATAATGAAAGAAAGAAGCCAAAGTAGATTGTGATTTTAGTTTATTGATGAAGTCTTGTTGTGAACAAATGTGAAGACATAAGTTGTGAGGGCACAAAGGTAGTCACATTTGTGTAATCTGACTTATGCAATATTAGCAAGATCTTCACCAATATGGCATTTGATTGAAAAGCGATGCGATCTACGGCATAGACGTGTGCCCGTTTATGTTGCCTCGATGAAAAGTGTTGATTCGGGAATATTTTGGCGGAGTACTGTAGCAGGTTACTGCAGCAATTTAATGTAGCAGTTACTGTTCACAGCCCGCAGAAAATCAGATTTCTAGAAATACGCACGGGGGTGTGGAAATTACCCACGCCAGTGTGGATGCCCGATTCAAGCCCTATTTAAGCTGTGATTCAGCCCGATTTCAGCATCTTTCTTTCCATCTTTTCTCCATTTTTTAAGAGGCTTGCAGCTAGGGTTTAGAGGGGCTTTTACAAGGCTTTTGGAGTGATTCTATGTCTTCAACACATCGTTTCTCTTGGTAGATACTTATTGGGGGAGCTTTTGTCGGTACCAATCCGGCGAGGTGTGCCCTAGGCTTTACAAGAGGACCTTTGGAGAGGACGAGGCCACTCCACAAGACCATCAACATGAATACCGAGGGGGTTTTCTTATAGATTACATATTTTTACTTTCAATTTCATTATTGATTGTATCTTGCTCCATGGAGAGCTAAACCTTCTATTAGGTACTTGGACTTGTAAACTCTAAGATGTTATTGTTTCATTGACCTTTACTTTGCTTTTCTTAATTGATATCTAATCTTGAATGCTTGTTGAATGATTTTTCCCATAGAGTGACATTAGTATTGAAAATCCATCTTGGTAGCCTTTGGGGATGAGTGACACACCATATGGGTTAGACAATGCTAGATTCGATAGGGTGAATCGAGAAGTAGCATAGTGTCCCCTTTATCCTCCGGTATGATTTATCCTGTCTCCATGTTCCTAGAGTTCATTGCAGTCATAATAAAGTGAAGTGCTAAGAGTAGAACTCCGCTGGGGCTTAGTTGCGCGAACAACAGAGTGAAGCGTTGAAATAATCCTTAGTATTTGGGGAATAATTATGATTAGGAGTTTTTCGCCTGGACCAAAGGGTTTGATCTATATATGGGAATATGGTCTATCACTTGGAATCCGTAGAGCTTCTTGTAACTGTACAAAGTGTGAGGTGTTAAGACTAAGCGATTTCTCCGCAGGAGCATAGTGTATAATTAGTGAGTCACAGTCAACCTTAGGTTACGGACCGTGTATTTTAGGATCTCCACGACTCATTAAGCATCAGTTAGGAGGCATAATAGTTGGTCTTGCACTTGAAGCAATATTCCTAGGGGAGCAATGTCCGAGGGCCCAACTTTCTATCGATTGTCTTTCCTCTCATTTTGTCATGCCTCTCTTTCTTATTTTTGAATCAAAACTCTAATCTTATGTTTCTAATGGGAATGCCTGCAAATTTTGAATCAAAATAATAATTGTATGTTTTATTTTTTGTAATGTCTCATATTTTTTAATCCAAATGTTAATCCTATGTTTTGTTGTTGAATGCAGCTTCTTTTTAATCAAAATTCTAATATTATATTTTATTTTGTGAATGTATGTTATTTTCGAATCAAGACAATAAGCCTATGCTTTATTTCCATAATGACTAATATTTTCAATCAAAACCCAAATCCTAGATTTTCTTTTCAGAATTTCTACTATTTTTTATTCAAAACACTTTCGTATGTTTTATTTTTAGAATGTCTCATATTTTTTAAACCACTAATACTATGTTTTCTTTTAAGAATGTCTACTATATTTCAATCAAAACACTAACTCTATGTTTTCGTATAGTAATGTCTTGTATCTTTCAATCAAAACACTAACCCTATGTTTTCTTTTACTAATGGCTCATATTTTTGAATCAAAACCTAATAATATGTTTTCTTTTTGGAATGTATACTATTTCAAAATCAAAACCCTAATCCTATGTTTTCTTTTGGAAATGTTCCCTAAATTTTGGTTTTTAATCAAATCCCTAATCCTATGTTTTTTTATAGTAACGTCTTTTATTTTTCAATCGAAATGCTAATCCTAATCGTTATGTCTACTATTTTTAATCAAAATCCCAATCCTATGATTACTTTTAGTAATGTCTCCTATTTTTCAATCAAAACCCGAATCTTATGTTTTCTTTTTCTTAGTGTCTCCAATTTATCAGTTTTGAATCGAAACCTTATATTTTGTTTTTTTTTCGGAATGTCTCCTATTTTTTAATCAAAAATCTAATTCTTCTTTTTAGAATGCTGCAATTTTGAAACAAAACTATAATCTTATGTTTTATATAGTAATGACTCCTCCACTAATCTTATGTTTCCTTGTAGTAATGTCCCATATTTTTCAATCAAAACCCAAATCCTATATTGTCTTTTCAGAATGCCTTATATTTTTTCAATCAATATCTTAATCCTATATTTCCTTTCCGAATGTCTTCTATTTTTAAATCAAAACCCTAATTCAATGTTTTCTTATAGTAATGTCTCCTATCTTTTTATGAAAACCCTACTCCTATGTTTATTTTTGAAATTTCTCATATTTTTCAATGAAAACCCTAATCCTTTGTTTCTCTTTTAAGAATGTCTACTATTTTTGAATTATAACATTAATCCAACGTTTTCTTTTTGGAATGTCTACAATTTTTTAATCAAAATCTGAATTATATGTTTTTTTTTTTTCAGAATGTTTCATAGTTTCTAATCAAAGCAATAATCCTATGCTTTCTTTTTGTAATGCCTAATATTTTTAAATCAACACCCTATTCCTATGTTTTTTTTGGAATGACACCTATTTTTGAATCAAACCCATAATATTATGTTTACTAATAGTAATGTCTCCTATTTTGCAACAAAAAAGCAAATCCTATGTTTTCGTTTCAAAATGTCTACTATTTTTGAATCAAAAGCCTAAACCTATTGTTTCTCATATTAATGTCTCTTATTTTTCTATCAAACCCTAATCCTATATTTTCTTTTCGAAATGTCTCATATTTTTTAATCAAACCCCAATACTATGTTTTCTTTCCGGAATGTCAACTATTTTTTAATCAAAACTCTAATCGTATGTTTTCTTATTGAAATGTCTCCTATTTTTCAATTAAAACCCTATTCCTCTATTTTCTTATTTGGAATACCTAGTATGTTTGAATCAAAATCCTAACCCTATGTTTTCATTTCATGATGTCTCTTATTTTTTATTCAAGACCCTAATTCTATGTTTTCTATTGGGAGTCTCGCGTTTGTTTTATTTTTAGAATACCTATTATATTTCAATCAAAACCCTAATCTTATGCTTTTTCAGTAATGTCTACTATTTTTCAATGAAAACCTTAATCATATGTTTTAATATTGTAATTTCTCCTATTTTACAAATAAAACCAGAATCCTATGTTTTCTTTTCTTAATGTCTCCTATTTATCATTTTTTAATCAAAACCCTAACCTATGTTTTCTTTTTCGAATGTGTTCTATTTATCAATTTTGGATCAAAACCCTAACCTATGTTTCCTTTTTTGGAATGTCTAAGAATTTTGAATGTCTGCTATTCAATCCCCTATCATTTCTATAATTTCTTGTTATGTCTCATATTTTACCATCAATATGTTAATCCTATGTTTTTTTTTAGAATGTCCCGTATTTTTCAATCTAAAACACACGAGTAGGATTTTGATTGAAAAATATGAGATATTTTGAAAAAAAAATATAGAATTAGTGTTTTGATTGAAAAATAGGAAACATTACTATAAGAAAACACAGGATTAGGGTTTTGATTAAATATGAAAAAATAGGGAACATTTCCAAAATAAAAATAGGATTGGTTTTTGATTCAAAAATAGCAGGGATTCCTAAAAGAAATAGTAAGGTTAGGGGTTTGATTGAGAATCCATTTAGAAAGAAAACATGTGATTACGGTTTTTAATTGAAAATATGAGACATTACCAGAGAAACTTATGGGATTATTGTGTTGAGGTCAAAATGAAGTGAACATTGATACTCAAAAAGAAAATATAAGATTAGTTTTGAGTTTGAAAAATATGAGCAATGTTCTCAAGAAAATGTTGGACTATAGAGTTTCTTTAAAAATAACAGAGACATTTGCCAAAGACAAAATGGATTAGTGTGTGTGATTGAAACGCTTTCGCAGACATTTTCGAAATAGAAAACTTATAGGTTTTGTGTTTTGTTTGAAAGATAAGATGAATAATATTTTCTTTTGGAAATGTCTTCTTTTTTTTCAAAACATAGGATTTGGGTTTTGATTGAAAGATACGAGACATTTCGAAAAGAAAACATGGGATTAGGGTTTTGATTGAAAAATAACAAACAATACCAACAGAAAACATTGGTTAAAGTTTTGATTGAAAAATAATACACATTCCAATTATGGTTTTGATTCAAACATAGCAGACATTCCCTAAACATAATCCTATGCTTTCTTTTTGAAATGCCACATATTTTTGAATTAAAACACTAATTGTATGTTTTCTTTTCGGAATGTCTCCTAGCATTCAATCAATACCCTAATACTATGTTTTCTTTTCTTCATGTCTGTTATTTATCGGTTATGAATCAAAACTGTAGCACTTAATCCTTTGTTTTCTTTTTGGAATGGCTCATATTTTTCAATCAAAACCAAATCCTTTTTTTTTCTTTCCAGAATGTCTCCTATTTTTTAAACAAAACACTAATCCAATATTTTCTTTTCGGAATGTCTCATATTTTTTAACTAAAACTCTTACAATATGTTTCCTTCTGGAAATGCCCCCTATTTTTTAGTTTTAATTCAAACCCTAATCCTTTGTTTTCTTATAGTAATGTCCTATTTTCAATCAAAACCCAATCGAATGTTTTCATTTCAAAATATCTATATTTTTTTATTCAAAACCCTAATCCTATGTTTTATTTTCAGAATGTCTAATATTTTTCAATCAAAACACTAATCCTATGTTTTCTTCTTTTGGAATGCCTCCTATTTTCCATTCAAAACCCTAATCCAAAGTTTTTTAATTATAGTAATGTCTCCTATTTTCCAGTCAAAACCGTAATCATTTTTTTTTGTTCTTTCAGAATGTTTCCTATTTTTGAATCAAAACAATAATTCTATGGTAACTTTTCATAATGTCTCATATTTTTCAATTAAAACTCAAACCCAATGTTTTCTTTTGGGAATGGGTACTATTTCTGAATCAAATCCCTAGTCCTATGTTTTCTTTAAGGATTGTCTGCTATTTTTTAATCAAAACCATAATCCTATATTTTCTTTTTGGTAATATCACCTATTATTTGGTTTTCAATCAAAACCCTATTTCTACGATTTCTTATAGTAATGTCTCCTATTTTTTGGTTTTCAATCAAAACCCTAATACTATATTTTCTTTGAGGAAAGCCTCCTATTTTCTATGAAAACTCTAATCTTATGTTTTCTTTTCGGAATTTTTACTATTTTTGAATCAAAACCCTAATACTGTGTTTCTTTTGTGAATGTCTCATATTTTTCAGTCAATACCCTCATCCTAATTATTTTTTTTGAATGGATCCTATTTTTTAATCAAATATCATAATCTTTTGTTTTCTTTTGGAAATGTCACCTATTTTTGAATAAAAAAAATAATCCTATATTTTCTTTTTGTAATGTCTCATAAATTTCATACAGAACCATAATTGGAATGTGTCCTGTTTTTTATTCAAAACCTAATCATATGATTTCTTTATGGGATGTCTATTATTTTTCGATCAAAACCATAATACTTTGTTTTTCTTGGAAATTTTATTGAAAAATATGAGACATTATGGAAAGTTTCCAAATATCTCATATTTTTGAAAAAAAAAGATACATTTCTAAAAGAAAATATTACTAATCCTATCTTTCAATCAAAACCCGAATATGATGTTTTCTTTTCTGAATTTCTTATATTTTTCAATCAAATCCCTAATCCGATGTTTTTCTTTCAGAATGTCTACCATTTCCAATCAAATGCTTTATTCTATTTTTCTTATATTAATGTCTCCAATTTTTCAATCAAAAACATGAATACTATGTTTTTCTTTGGAATGTCAACTTTTTTTTAATCAAAACCCTAATCAAATTTTTCTTATAGTAATGTCTCCTATTTTTCAATCAAAACCTTAATCTTATGTTTTCTTTTGGGAATGTCATCTTTTTTTTAACCAAAACAAGAATTTCAGTTTTTTTCCATAATGCCTCATATTTTTTAATCAAAACACTAATCCAAAGTTATTTTCTTGGAATGCCTCAAATTTTTCAATCAAAAACCTAATCCTATGATTTCGGGTTTTGATTCAAAATTGATAAATAGGAGACTTTAAGAAAAGAAAACATAGCATTTTGGTTTTGATTGAACAATCATAGATATTTAGAAAAGAAAACATATTATTTGATTTTCAATTCAAATATGGTAGCCATTATGAAAAGAAATCATAGGATTGGGTTTAAATTCAAATATAGTAGGCGTTGCGAAAAGAAAATATAGGATTAGTGTTTTGATTAAAGAATAGGAGGCATTACAAAAATAACATAGGATAAGTTTTTTTATTCAAAAATAGTATACATTAACAAAAGAAAATATAGGATTCCGTAGATATTCCAAAAGAAAACTTAGAATTAGGGTTTCAATTAAAAAATATGAAACATTCCGAAAAGAAAACTTAAGATTCGGGTTTTAATAAAAAACTAGAAGACATTCTAAAAAAAAAGAAAGGATTAGGATTTAAGTTCAAAAATAGGAGGCATTTCAGATAAGAGGCATTCCCGATACATAACTTAGGACTAGAGTTTTGAAAAGTCCTCTAATCTGAGAAGAAAAAGTAGGATGAGGATTTTTGTTGAAAAATGTGATACATTCGAAAAAGAAAACATAGGTAGAGATTATTAAAACAAAAGATAGTATTAGGATTTTAATTCAAAAATGAGATATTCTAAAAACAAAACATTTTATTTGAGTTTTGATTCAAAACTGATAAATAGGAGACACTAAGGAAAAAAAACAAAGGATTCAGGTTTTGATTGAATGATAGGAGACATTCTAAAAAGAAAACATAGGATTAGGGTTTTGATTAAAGAATAGGAGGCATTACACATAGGATAAGTTTTTTTATTCAAAAATAGTATACATTAACAAAAGAAAATATAGGATTCCGGTTTCTATTCAATAATAGTAGAAATTAAGAATAGAAAACATGGGATTAGGGTTTTGATTTAGGATAAATATATTACTATAAGAAAATATAGGATAAGGGGTTTAAATAAAAAATAGTAGACATTTTGAAAAGAAAACATAGGTGAGGGTTTTTATTCAAAACTTATAAATAAGGGACACTTTGCATAACAAAAGATAGGACTAGGGTCATGATTATAGGAGTCATTTTAAAAGAAAACATAGGATTAGGGGTTTGATTTAAATATAGTATATATTCCAAAAGAAAACTAAGGATTAGGGTTTCAATTAAAAAATATGAGACATTCCGAAAAGGAAACTTAAGATTGGGGTTTTACTAAAAAACTAGAAGACATTCTAGAAAGGATTAGGATTTTAGTTCAAAAATAGGAGGCATTTCGAAAAAAATAAGGGGCATTCCCGAAAGATAACTTAGGACTAGAGTTTTGAAAAGTCCTCTAATCTGAAAAGAAAAAATAGGATGAGGATTTTTATTGAAAAATGTGAGACATTCCGAAAAGAAAACATAGGTATAGATTATTAAAACAAAAGATAGTATTGGGATTTTGATTCAAAAATGAGACATTCTAAAAACAAAACATTTTATTTTGTAGTTTTGATTCGAAAAGCGATATATAGGAGACATTAAGGACAAAGGATTTCGAGGTTTTGATTGAGATGATAGGAGACACATTCTAGAAAGAAGAAAAACATAGGATTAGGGTTTTGATTCACAAGAATAGGAGGCATTACAAAAA
>NC_052490.1:7107846-7126807 GCF_009730915.1 Dioscorea cayenensis subsp. rotundata
ATGCATTGTGACTAATTATTTTCATCATAATTCAAGGGAAATATCAAAATTCAATAAATGGAAAAAGTGAAAATCAAGCTGAAAAATACAACTCAAAGCTGACAAAGCATGAAAACAAAATCTGAACTCTCATTTAGTTCTCTACCAAAAACAAACACACATGATTCATGAGAAGTGACAGGATGAGATTGGCAGAAGAGATAAATAGAAACAAAGAGAAGAATAAGGAGAAGAAGCAAACAAGGAATAATAAAAAGAGACAAAACGAGAATTCAAAGAAATCAGAGCAGAGAAGTACCAGATTCAAAAGGCTATTCATTTACCTTCTCTCGAGGAGGAGACACTCTCTGCTCCTAGAGGCTCAGGGAGGAAAAGAATGACATCAAAGAACTGCATAGGCACAGACCTACAGTCCTACAATCACCTTGGAGTTCATCAACATAGACAACAATGGATTGTATTTAGCGTGTATGCTCGCAGTATGGTAGAAATAACCTAGCATGCCGATTTCATCATGGGCTTGATCTCCCGAGACAGGAGGCGCCTCTCGATTGAGTCTTTATTTTTATTTTAGTTAGTGTAGAAGATGAGGAGAAAGATTAACATTAACATTCACTTATGTTTCCCTCCATTGAACAGTTGGTATTTAAATCTTACAACCAATGGCCCCGATTCAAAGATTAGGAACAAAACCAATGACCAAGATCATTTCATCTCATGGATCCTACAAAGTTATTAATATCCTCGTAGCTAGATTCAATCTATTTGTCGATTCGGATTACACTAATCCTACTCAGCCTTTCTGATCAATATAATGGACCCACATCATTAACTACCAACAAACAAACCCTAACTCTCTTCGAACCTTCCCCTACTTTCCACTTGCATCCCTCGCCGACTCCAGATGTTGATTACGATATTTGGCGAGCTTCATCAACCCACTCATTCTCTGACCATTCAACTCGCGATACTCTTCTGTACTGGACACACCCACACAGGCACAAAGAAGCATTTGTGAGCAAGTATGTTCAAACTTATTAAGACTCAAAGTTTGAGAATTCTCTCAAGAGTCATTTACTCTGATGAATAAAAGCAGCACGCTCATCATCTTTCAAACTCGTAAAGACTCAAAAGTTGTAAGGGGATACTAGTAATCCAAGGGCTTGACAGCCTTAACTTCAAAGACAAATCTCATCTTTCACCAATCTTTTCTTGTTATGTGAACATGCATAATATTCATTATGGCTGAATATATTTTGACAAAAGCAAAGGGTTTCATGATAGATTATACAACTAATAACTTGTGCCCCGAGTGGTAAACCTGGTCCAAAAACATTAAAGATGAGCCATTGTGATCACATATAAAAGGGTCATGATAGCTAAATATATCCCAATCTAATTTGTATTGAGAGAAAACAAAGCGGTTTATTCGGAAAAAAACACTTTTTGAATCTTGATTGTGTATACCAATGCTTATGGGTAACACATGTTAAGGAACCCCAAGGTCCCAACTTATCTGAATCTCTCATCTAGTCATCAGCACAAGCAATTTTCAGATAATGACAACCGCTAAACGAAGGTCAATACTTGTTGGCTTCTGTCTTGCCCCAACACCATGTCAAAAAGCAAACACCACATTCAATTTCAAGTTGCAGATAACAACAATACAATCAAGCTTTTCCTTCAATAGAACTCATCACAATCAAAAACACATGGCAAATAATCCAAATTTCGACTATCCTCAAAGATCAAAATCAAGGTTTCGCATACAAAACCCGAAACCAAAGCAATTTAAAAACAAAAACCAACAAATTAATCGCAAATCCAACCTACCTCAAACAAAAAATCGAATGGAAACCCCCAAACAAGTAGTGAAATCTCGCCTCTTGACTATAAACCTCAAAACAAGAGGGCTGTAGAAACACATCACAAAAGAAAGTAGGAAAGCGCGGACCAAGCCCTCTCGCTCCGAAAGAACTCCCGATCTAAACATGGAACAAAGAACAAAGAACAAAGAAGGACGAGAGCTCACGGATGCTAAGAGAAGGCATCGCGATGGCGGGGAGAAAAGGCGTGGAGAGAGGCATGCTATGTTTAGGGTTTCTGAAAAACTATTTAAAAAAAAAATCTAAAATTAAAATCTCTTATAAAATTGATTTGTTAAATATTCTAAACTTTAAATTATTATTATTATTATTATTATTATTATTATTATTATTAATTTTACTAACATTTAAGTTAATTATTATTGTTTACTAATAAATTTTGTTATAAAAATAATTCCACTTGTTTAATTGTAAAATGTTTAATTGCAAAAGGGATCAAAAATATTAAAAATCTGAAAATGAATATGGAAAAAAATAAATTCATAAAAAAACTAAATTAAATATAATAATCTTTTTGTCAATCTCTACACAAATATTATATTTATACATATAAAAGCATACATATATATCATATATATATATATATCATCCCGCACGCCTCCCAATGACTAACTCTTTCAATTATTTTCATATATGTTTTTATGAAAATGTATATTTAAAAAATGCTTTTTTAAATTTTATTAATATTATTTTTTGGCATTCAAATTAGAATAAGAAAAAAAAAATGATAAAATAGTTTTAAAAATCAGTTAATTTTTTACCACAAAATTATGAACACAGTTGTATACTTTGTCAAAGATACATGCAAATTTCCAGCTTTCCAGGGTTATATGTGAAAAAAATGTAACTTTTATGTTAGGAATAATCCACGGCTTTTTCCCAATATGGCCTTCCTTTTTTTTAATTATCAGAATGATCCCTTCAACATGGGTTTGAAAAAACATTATTATTATTATTATTATTATTATTATTATTAATTGTTCATAGGTAACCCCGTAGTTGTGGTTTTCTAACCCCACCTGTGAGGTTAGGTATTAATGTTTAAAAACTGTTATATATCTTTATAAGTCTTTATAAAAGATAGTGCTCAATTATCTTTTAGAAAACAATTATTAAGATTAAAGCTTGGTATATTTTAAAATTAAAAATGTAATCTTTTGTTGTGATTCATATTAAAATTATTAAAATTTGTAATTTTACTTATGTTTTGGTATGCCACGACTATCAAGAATATCAGGAAAAAAAATGCATCCTGCCTAGCAATTGTTGGCATTATTTTAGTTAAATGCTAATTGAAAAAAACTACATTTATTTAATTATTTTCTTTTGATTTCAACAAAATCATACTATAAAATTATGTCATAATGAAGTTAATACAATTAATAATATAATTTTTAAATTCAATAACAAATCTTAAAAAAAAAGCAATTTAATACACTTCTAAAATAATCAAGTAATTTATATTTACCTAGGGATTAACTACGAACTAAACATGATGGCTATCATCCCTAGCTAATCCCTGGGTAATGTTTAAGATCAACAATTTTACCTACGGAAACTAATCTCTTGCTAAATTATAATTCTAAGAAATAAAATACCTAGGGATAAGCTACGGACAAATAACAACGACTATTTTTCCTAGCTAATCCCTGGGTGATGTTAAATCTGTTCAGTTTACCCAGGGATTAGCTAGGGACAAATAACAATGAATATTTTATCTAGCTAATCCTTGGGTAATGTTAAAACTGTTTAATTTTACCCAGGGATTAGCTAGGGTATAAATTCCAACGGATAATTTTCGATAGTAATTCATTGCTAAATATTACCCGCGTAATTCCCGCGATATTAGCGATGTAATAGATTGGGAAAGTATTTCCCTTGCTAATTCCCTAGCGATTTCCCTGTGTAATCCCTCGGTAATGTTTTTAACCTTTGTATCTAATCATTCCATTCTATTCCCTATCTATTCCCTAGCTAATTACCCAGGAAAATGTTTCCTGGGTAATTTCCGTTGGTAATTAATAATTTTCTTGTAGTGTTAATCCTATGTTTCCTAATAGTAATGTGTCCTATTTTTCAATGAAAACCCTAATAGTATCATAATGGCTACTTTATTTGAATTAAAACCCTAGTTCTATGTTTTTCCTTTCCAATATGTCCTATTGTGCAAAAAACGGAATGCTATGATCCCCTTCCAAATGTCTAATATTTTTTAATTAAAACCCTAATCCTATGTATTTTTTTGGAATGCCTCCTATTTTTTATCAAACCCATAATCTTGTGTTTTCTTTTGAGAATGTGTGCTCTTTTTTTATTCAAAATCCTAATCCTATATTTTATTTTCAGAATGTCTAATATTTTTCAATCAAAAACCAAACACTATGTTTTTTTTTTGTTAATGTCTATTATTTTTTAATCAATACCCTAATCGTATGTTTTCTTATAGTAATATCTCCTATTTTTCAATCAAAACCCTAATCCTATGTTTTCTTTCCGGAATGTCTACTATTGTGCAAACTAAACCGCAATCCTATGTTTTCTTTTCTTAATGTCTGATACTTTTTACTCAAAACCAAAATCCTATGTTTTCTTTTCGTAATGTCTACTATTTTTGAATCAAAACCCTACTTTTATGTTTTCTTATAGTAATGTGTCCTATTTCTCAGTTTAAACCAAAACACTAATTCTATTTTTCTTTTTTGAATGTCTAATTTATTTGAATCTAAACTCTAATCCCACATTTTCATTTTGGAATGTCTCTTATTTTTCAATCAAAATCCGAATATTATGTTCTCTTTTATAAATGTCTCCTATTTATTTGTATTAAATAAAAACCCTAACCTATGTTTTCTTTTCGGAATGTCACCTATTTCTCAATCAAAAACCCAATGCTTCTTTTCTTTTCACAATGCCCGCTATTTTTGAATAAAAATCCTAATCCCATGTTTCCGTTTACGAATGTCTCTTATCTTTCAATACAAACTAGAATCTTAAGTTTTCTTTTCTTAATGTGTCGCATTTATCAGTTTTGATTCAAAAACCTAATCATTTCTTTTATTTTTAGAATGTCAGCTATTTTTGAGTCAAAACAATACTCTTATGTTTTCTTTTCATAATGTCTCATATTTTTCATTCAAAACCCAAATCCTATGTTTTCTTTTCTGAATGGCTCCTATTTTTGAATTAAAACTATACTCTTGTGGTTTAATTTGGTAATGTCTACTATTTTTTTTTATCAAAACCATAATCCTATTTTTTCTTTTTGCAATGTCGACTATTTTCAAACAAAACCCCAATCATATGATTTCTTATAGTAATGTGTCCTATTTTCCAATTTTGAATCAAGACCCTAATCCTATGTTTCATTTCAGAATACCTACTATATTTGAACCATAATTCTACGCTTTCTTTTAGGAATGTCTCCTATCTTTCAATCAAAACCTTAATCCTATGTCTTTCATTTATCAGTTTTTAATCAAAACCCTAACCTTTGTTTTATTTTCTCAATGTTGCCTATTTTTCAATCTAAAATCTAATCCTTTTTTTTTCTTTTCATAATATCTGCCATTTTTTAATCAAAACCCTAATCTTTTGTTTTCTTTTCGTAATGTGTCATATTTTTCTGTTCTGAATCAAGACCGTAATAATTTGTTTTCTTTTTTGAATGTTTATTTTTTTTTAATCAAAACCCTATTCCTATCTTTTGTTTTTTTGAATCTCTGCTAATTGTTTTTTATCAAAAACTAATCCTATATTTTCTTATTGGAATGACTCCTATTATTTGTATAAAAAATCTAACCCTATATTTCTTTTTCAAAATGACAACTATCTTCCAATCAAAACCCAAATCCTATGTTTTCTTTCCTTAAGATTTTCTATTTATCAGTTTTTATTCAAAAAAATAATCTTTTCTTTTCTTTCAGGAATGTCTGCTATGTTTGAAAAAAAAATAATCCTATACTTTCCTTTCGTAATGTCTCACATTTCTCAATCAAAACCCTAATCATTTTCTTTTATGAATAGCTCATATTTTTTAATCGAAACACTAATCCTATGTTTTCTTATGGGAATATGCGGTATTCTTTAATCAAAAACCTAATCCTATCTTTTCTTTTCGCATTGTCTACGATTTTTAAATCAAAACCCTAATCCTATTTTTTCTTATAGTAAAGTGTCATATTTTTCAGTTTTGAATGAAAACCCTAATCATATGTTTTTTTTCGAATGTATCCAATCATTAAATCGAAAAATGAATCCTACGTTTTCTTTTCTTAATGGCTGCTATTTATCAGTTTGATTCAAAACCCTAACCTATGTTTTCTTTTCAGAATGTCTAATATTTTTTAATCAAAAACCTAATCCTTTGTTTTCTTTTCGTAATGTCTACCGTTTTGGATCAAGAACTTAATCCTATGTTTTCTTTTCGGAATATGTCTTATTTTTCAGTTTAGAATCAAAGCCTAATCCTTTGTTTTTAATCAAAATGTCTGATTTGTTTGTATCAAAACCCTAATCCTAACTATTTTTTTGCGAATCTCTCCCAATTTTCGATCAAAACCCTCTGATATTTTCTTCTCGTAATGCATCCTATTTTTGAATGAAAATTCTAATCCTATGTTTTCTTTTAGGAATTCCTCATATTTTCAAATCAAAACCCTAATATGATGTTTTTTCTATTAAGAATGTCTGCAATTTTAGACTCAAAAAAATTATCGTATGTTTCCTTTTCGTAATGTCTCATATTTTTTAATCAAAGCCATAAACCTAATGTTTTTAAATGACTTCTATTTTTTTAGTCAAAAACGTAATCTTATGTTTTCTTTTGAGAATGTCTGCTACTTTTGATTCAAAACAATAATCATATGTTTTCTCCTTTTAATTTCCAGTATTTTTAACTCAATGGCATAATCATATGCCTTCTTTTCGAAGTGGCTCCTCTTTTTGAATCAAAACCCTAATCCCATGTTTTCTTTTTCGGAATCTCCTATTTTTGAATTAAAACAATAATCCTATGTTTTCTTTTTCATATGTCTACTATATTTTTGTTTTTAATCAAAACCCTAATCCTATGTTTTCTTATAGTAATATATCTCAATAAAATCCATAAACCTATGTTTTCTTTACGAAATGCCTCATATTTTTCCATCAAAACAATAATCATATCTTTCAATCAAAACCATAATTTTATGTTTTCTTCCCTTAATATCTCGTATTTATCAGTTTTGATTTAAAAAACTAATCATTTCTTTTACTTTCAGAATGTCAGCTAGTTTTGATTCCAAACAATACTCCTATGTTTTCTTTTTGTATTGGCTCATACTTTTCAAAGAAAACCCTAATCCTATATTATTTTTTTCATAATGGCTCCTATTTTTGAATCAAAACTGTAAACCTATGGTTTAATTTGGGAATGTGGTGTGCTCAACCGCAAGTGTATGGGGTCGCCAAGTAATACCTTGTGCAAGAGCCCAAGGATCGTATTCTACGGGGCTTAGGAGCTCCTATTACTCCTCCATCGCTTACTTTCTAACCTCACAACTTAAACATGGTATACTACTCTAATATATGCAAGAAAGTAAATAAATCACAAGTATATTTATTCCAAGGCAAGAAAAGAGATCACAAGAGCAACGATGATATAAATAGGCCTAGGGATGAGGGGTCATCATGAAATATGGAAGCATAAAAATAACATAGCAAGGGTGATTTAAACCAATGGATCTCAAAGTTAGTTCAACCTGAATTTCTCAGCGGATAAACCCTAATCCCATATGAATAATGACAAAGATTTCTCCCAAATCACATGCCTACGATTGCATTAAGTAAAGGAATATCATGTGATAAGGATATACTCAACCTAAGTTTATCCTTAAGATGCGGAGGGGCTACCGACATCCAATTTCTCGGCATGTCGATCCAAGAATACCCCTTCTAGTTCATTAATGATCTAGTACACGCGAGTAGGTCCCATCTACATGTACAACTCAACAAAGAACTAAGGATCTCTATGTTTTATATTTCTAGACATGAAAAACAATGAGCCAAGACATAAATCAACCCAATGCATTTCAAATAAAAGTTTAGCATCCAAAATACATGATGAATCCCCCAAGGTTCACCTACATCCGGTGTCCTTGGGGTTCTAGTGTGGCATCAAACAAATAAGTACAACAAACTCAAGCAAAACACAAAGCAAATGCATAAGAGGCACTCCCTAGTTTGAATGATGATGAAGAAGAACAATGCCGGCCGAATGACGTTTCCTCTAGCCCAAGGAATGCCAAATGCTCCTCCTCACTTGATGATGAAGCTCTTCCTTTGAAGTTCAAGCTCTTGATCACCTCCAAGCCTCAAGCCAAGCTCTACCAAGATGTCTTCGTTCTTTCTCTTCTTCTTTTAGTGTTGGCTACCAAAAGTCCTCCCCTCCCGTCTCCAAAAGTCCTCCAAATCCTCTCCTCTAACCCCCAAGTATCCTCCCACCAAAAACTCAGTCCGTATGAGCTTAAAATGAGACTCAAAAACCCCCCTGAAGGGTTCATACCGCCTCAGTGAGGGGGTCCATACCGTCTCACTGAGGGTGTCCATACTGCCTCAATGAGGGGGTCATTGAGGTAGTATGCCTTCGAACAAGCTCTTCTCTTTTCTCGGGCTACAATATCTATCCCGAGGTCAATCCACGGCATCATTGAGGTCGTATGCCTTGGATCAACTCCTGACTCGAAAATCATCCAGGTGCTATAGTGGCCTTGCTACAGTATCGCTGCTACAGTGCCGCTACTACAATACTCCATCTATGGTAATCTCCTACAATGAATACTCTACAGTAACACAACATGGTTATCTTCTCTGTCTTGCCCAAATCATATCTTCGTGTCCTTCATGGCTCTTTTATGCCCTGCAAAGCAAATAATACAAGATTGAGCATGAAACGGACATCAATTCTTATAAAAATATATGCTAGAGGTATCAAATACATATACTAAAATACGTACATTTACACACTTATCAGAATGTCAGCTATTTATTAATCAAAACCCTATTCCTATGTTTCCTTTTTGAAATGTCTACTTTTTTTTAATGAAAACCCTAATCATATGTTTTCTTATAAGAATGTGTCCTATTTTTTAGTTTTGAATCAAGACCTTAATCCCATGTTTAATTTCGGAATGGCTACTATATTTTAATCAAAACCCTAATCCTATGTTTTCTTTTTGGAATGTCTCTTATCTTTCAATCAAAACCTAAATCCTACGTTTTCTTTTCTTAATGTCACATATTTAATAGTTTTCGATCAAAACCCTAAAGTTTGTTTTCTTTTCTCAATGTCACCTATTTTCAATCTTAAATCTAATACTTTCGTTTCTTTTCCGAATGTCTGCCATTTTTTAATCAAAATCCTAAACTTGTGTTTTCTTTTCAGAATGTGTTCTATTTCTTTTATTTGAATCAAAACTGTAATAATCTGTTTTCCTTTCTGAATGTCTAAGTTTTTCTAATCAAAACCCTAATCCTATCTTTTCTTTGTTCAATCTCTGCTAATTGTTTTTTATCAAAACCCTAATACTACATTTTCTTTTCAGAATACCTACTATCTTTCAATTAAAAACTAATCCTATGTTTTCTTTTCAGATGCCTCCTATCTTTCAATCAAATTCCAAATCTAATGTTTTCTTTCCTTAATGTCTCCTATATATAAATTTTGATCCAAAAACCTAATCTTTTCTTTTCTTTCCGAAATATCTGCTTTGTTTGAATCAAAACAATAATTCTATGCTTTTTTTGTATTGTCTCATATTTCTCAATCAAAACACTAATCCTATGTTTTCTTGTGTGAATGTCAGGTATTTTTGAATCAAAATCCTAATCCTATTATTTCTTTATGGAATGTCTACTACTTTTTAATCAAAACCCTAATCATATGGTTTCTTATAGTAATGTGTCGTATTTTTCTGTTTGGAATCAATACCCTAATCCTATGTTTTCTTTCGCAATGTCTCCAATCTTTCAATCGTAACCAAAATCCTATGTTTTCTTTTCTTAATGTCTATTCTTTATCAGTTTTGAACAGTCTTTGAATCAAAACTCTAAGCTATGTTTTTTTTGGAATATCTAATATTTTCTAATAAAAAACTCAATCCTTTATTTCCTTTTTCGTAAAGTCTACCATTTTGGATACTAATCCTATGTTTTCTTTACTGAATGTGTCCTATTTTTCAGTTTTGAATCAAAAGCCCTAATCCTTGTTTTCTATTCACAATGTATGATTTATTTGAATCAAAACCCTAATTATAACTTTTGTTTTGGGAATATTTCCTAATTTTTAATCAAAACCATACGATATTGTTTTTCATAATGCATCCTATTTTTGAATAAAAAATCTAATCCTATGTTTTCTTTTTGGAATACCTACTATTTTCAAATCAAAACCCTAATCTTATGTTTTTTCTTTTAGGAATGCCTGCAATTTTTGACTCAAAACAATAATTGTATGTTTATTTTTCGTAATGTCTCATATATTTTAATCAAAACCATAATCCTAAGGTTTTTTTAGAATGACTCCTATTTTTTATTCAAAACCATAATCTTATGTTTTCTTTTGAAAATGTCGAGTATTTTTTAATAAAATCAATAATCATATTTTTTGTTTAGTAATTTCTCATATTTTTCAGTCAATACCATATAGATGTTTTCTTTTCGAAGTGGCTTGTATTTTTGAATGAAAACCCTAATCCCATTTTTTTCTTTTAGGAATGTTTGTTATTTTTCAATCAAAACCCTAATTGATGAGTGCATGTCATATCATATTTTTGTACTCTCAATTCATTCTTTTACTTGTCCTTTAGCATACTTTTGTGTATATTTGGTGCTATTCTTGGTATACACGGGCAGAGCAAGATCGTGCTCTGTCCCCATGATTGTATCAACTTGGAAACGTCCTAGTAATAATTGAAGCAGGGGGTTGCTTTCAGTCCAAGCACGGTCTTAGCACGAGCGTGCTCTTCCCTTTAATTTTCTCAGCCTAGAGACAGTTTCTACCTATCAAGGGAAGCACGCTCGAGATGCTCCTAGCACTATCATGCACAGGTTAAGCACGGGCTAAGCACGACCAAGCTCATCTAACTGATTTTCAAAGGGAAGAACTCAGTGATTCCCTCAGAAATCTCAATGAGTAACACGGTGCAAGAATAACCATGCTTGGACTATGTCGAGCCCGAAATCTGCCCTTTAACTCCAGAGTTCTAGGGTTTTAACCTAGTCTTTGTTCTGGAATTTTCTTTTCCACTAGTAAAACATTGATGATGGCAAAGATCAAGCGCCACCACACGGTCTAAGGGGATCAAGGATGATTCAGAGGCACAAGGTAAGTGGGATTAGCATCAAGGAAGCTCAACTAGGAAGATTACCTTGAGAAGGAGGCAATCATGTCTTCTTTCCTGAGCACTTAATTTATTTTTTCCATGTTGTACCCATCCATAAGGGGCTAACCATCAACGGTGATGCGGGATGTGAACTGTGATGCTTTGTATGATTTGAATACTCACTTTTAATTGTCTACGGAGTTCTGTTGGTTTCTTGTGTTAAATCTTGTGTTGTATAATTTGACATGTTTGATTTGCATAGTTGTTAGGAAAAACTTGGTGTGTGGATTGCCATAGTTGTAATTGCCTTGTGTGATTTCAAAACTCGATTTGTATGAAACCCACAACCACCTTAGCAAAACTTTGTGAATTTGAGAACCATAGATGTGACATTGCTTTTGAGCATACACACAAACTGTAGGATGTACCCGGGAGGCAATAGAAGTAAGTTAGCATACTACAGCTTATAGGAATCATCCCGGGGCATTGCTCTCTTGTTGTTGAATTCTCTATCCTAGTCTGCCTGATAAGTCCACTTGTTCTTTCCTTTACTTGATTTATTTTCCTTTGTTAAACCAACCCAATTTTTGTCCAACTAGAGATTAGAAGAACAATTAGTACTTTAAGTCCAGTCCCTGTGGTTCGACAACCCAACCCCTCGCGGGGTACCACTTTTTATTTGTGCGTGACCCATACACTTGTGAATAACGCATCAAGTTTTTTGCATCGTTACTGGGGACTGGCAACTTTTAGGAAAGTTTAGATTATGCTGATCTAGTTTGTTAATTTTGTTAATACTTGTGAATATCTATTTCCCCTTTCCTTTTAATCATTCTTTTTAGTCTTATTTTCGTTTCATTCTTTGTATACTTTTGAGCTTACACTGTCCTATCCCTTTTGCGTAGGCACATTTGTATGCCCCATGGAAGCACTTCTTCTTTATTGGCAAACCCTAATCTAGAAGTTAAAAGAAATTTTCAAAGAAGAATCAAACAGATCAATTTGAGTGAGAGAGGGTTAGTGGAAATTACTGTGGAAGTAGGTCAAGAAGAGGAGATTACCGAAAATCAATAACAAAGTATTTTTGATTTTGCCAGGCCAAATCTGGAAAGATTAGGGTCAAGCATCATTCGCCCTACTCTCGCTGTGAACAACTTTAAATTGTAGCTCAAATTCATTCAAATAGTGACACAGATGTGCCCGTTTGACGGGTTTCAGGATGAAGACCCATATGAGGATCTTAGGACCTTCTTGGAAATCTGTAATTCCTTTAAGGTGACTAATGTGTCTAAGGATGATGTTCGCACGAGACTCTTTCCATTCTTGTTGTGAGTAAGGGACAAACAGTGGCTAATTTCCTTGCAGAAAGGAACTCTTACAACATGGAAGTAGGTGTCAGTAACTTTTCTCACAAGATATTTCCCTCCAGCCAAGATCACCAACTAGAGGAGCGATAACTCCTCCTTTCTGCAATTGAAATCAGAATCCTTGTATGAAACTTAGGAGAGATACAAGGAGATGTTGAGAAAATGTCCACAGCACCTTATTACAGAATGGACGTAAATCCAAATCTTGTACAATGGACTGAACAACACCACAAGGCAGATGCTTGATACAGCCTCTTGAGGTTCTCTATGTAATAAGCTACCAAGTGCCGCATATAGTTTGAATGAGAAAATGGCAAACAATGGTTACTAATGGAGTTCTAAGAGGAACAAACCAATGAAAGTGGCCGGTATTTATCAAGTGGATGCCATTACCACCATTGCAGCATAGGCTGAACCAATTACTTAGATGCTAGACAGCATGCAGTCAATCTCTCATGTTTCAGGTCCTCCTTGTGATAGTTGGGGACCTCCAAGTGAGCCCGGTTATCCTTCTTCTTCTTCTGATATGGGTAAAGGGCAGATTAAACAAGTAGATATTGTTGGACAGAATCGTGATTATCAGAACAACCTGTACAACAACATGTACAATGCTGGATGGGAGGATCACTCGAATTTCTTTTGCGGCCAACCAGGACAAGGAGAAGTGGCACAATAATAGCATAGACCCCTCCATTAAAGTGCACAACCATCTTTCTCTTCTTCATCCTCAGAGCTTTCTAATGAACTTATTGGTTTGGTGACCCGATTCATCAAGAACCCCGAAACTTGTCTCTTGGGTCACGAGGAAATGATGAGGAATACTATCACTACTCTGAGGAATCTAGAGCATCACATGGCCCAAATGTCCAAACTAATAGAGGAAAGGCTCGCGGGATCGCTCACTAGCAACATAGAGGTAAACACAAAGGAATCCCTAAAGGATGTCACTTTTAGGAGTGGAAAGCAACCTACAAGACCTGCTGAGAGTAAGCTGTAAGTGGAGAATGTTGAACCCACCGTTAACATTAATCTTGAGGCTCCAACTATCTTTGAGGAGAAAGCAAAGGAATAGAGTAAGGAAAGAACTAAGCTACCAGAGTATCAACCCAAACTTCCTTACTTTGTGAAGATGAAGAAAGATCAACAAACAGAGCAGTATAAGAAGTTCCATGATATGTTCAAGATCTTGAACATCAATATTCCATTTGTTAAGTCTCTTGCACAAATGCCAAGGTATGCTAAATTTTTGAAGGAACTACCCATGAACAATAGGAAACTTGAGGAAATGTGTTTAGTGATACTTAATGAAGAATATTTGGCATTGATCACTAACAAACTCCGCAAGTAGGAGAAAGACTCCGGGGGATTCATCATCCCTTGTATAATAGGAGGGTTAGTAGATGAGAAGGCTTTAGCCAATCTTGGAGCAAGCATCAATCTCATACCTTACAAAATCTTTTTAAAGCTTGGGCTTTGGGAGCCAAAGTCCACTACTATGACTCTGTAGTTGGTAGACGGGTCCATCAGGAAACCAAGAGGCATAATTGAAGATGTTATAGTTAAGGTGGACAAGCTTATTTTCTTTTTTTTTGGTGGATTTCGTCATTCTCGATGTTGATAACAAGGTGGAGGTGCCGTTGATTCTTGGAAGTACATATTTAGCAAATTCAAAAGCTCTTGTTGAAGTTACGGATGGCCAAATGACACTTCAAGTGGGCGAAGAAGAAATCATTTTGAAGATCCAAGATTACATGAGGCATACGATGGATTTTGATGACACATGTTATTACATAAATGCTGTTGATGAATTTGTCTCTGAATTTGTGTAGGATAAATTCATGAAAGATGAGATCAATGAATTGTTGGTCACCCCCTTGGAAGATGAAGCACCAGAGGAGATGATGGAAGAATTTCACTATCTACACTTGGCGGCGGTCGAGGTCTCTGCGCCACCAGAACCGCTAAAGAAAAAGACTTCCTGCACAACAAAGTGGTGGA
The DNA here is from genome assembly GCF_009730915.1 of Dioscorea cayenensis subsp. rotundata. NCBI lineage: Eukaryota > Viridiplantae > Streptophyta > Magnoliopsida > Dioscoreales > Dioscoreaceae > Dioscorea > Dioscorea cayenensis. Next base: position 7,122,457 of record NC_052490.1, read on the forward strand.
AAAAGATGACCACCAAGAAGAAAAAGTCACCCATCTCACCACCTACTCCTAACATTTCCAATCGTTCAAATCCTTGGACTTTTGGTAAAATCAATCTAATTAATTCCTTATTACCATATTCATGCGGTTGTATTTCATGTGGCCATGAGAGGTTTAGATTCCACGAACCTCTATGAGAAAAGAAAAGGTACGTCAAGCTAGTGACATTAAACAAGAGGTTCTTGGGAGGCAACCCAATACTTAGTGTTTATCTTTTATTCATGTTGTTTTATATTTTCTCTTTTGTTCCATTCATTTATCATAGAGGAGGAAAACTTTTGCCCTAGAAATTTATAGGCTACACATAGGCAAAACAAGCACTTACTTGAGCCATTGATTTTCTCTGGCCTCAGTTTTTGAAGCATTCCAGGATAAGCACGCCCTGAGCATCGGCGTGCTAGGAAGGTCTGTAAGGTTGTCACGAACTGTGCACGATCATGTCATGCCACTAGATGATTGAGACATTTTCTTGAGATAATCAGGGGCAGAGACACGACTAAAGCACAACTGTGTTCATCCTGGTTTGCCTCACCATAACTCTGGTACCTGAGCACATGTGTGCTCTAGCCATATTCGGGCATGATTCTTTGGCTCCCACCTTTTCATTTCAAAAACCTAGCCGTCGCCGCTCGCGTCCTTTCACTGCGACTCCCAACCTTCCACCACCTCCTCTTGTGCTTTAATTTTTATGAGATCACTATTTTCCTTGCCCATTTTCATAGCGTTTGCTCCTCATTTTCCACATCTTCTCCATCGAATCCGGTAAACCACCATTAGTTTTCCATTGCATTGATTTGGAGTTTTTGATTCCCGATTCTATTGGTTTAAAGCTTGTTTCACTTCTTCATACCTGATTCTTATGATCGTGCTCTTATGGAGCATGTTCTTGTTTTTCTATATGTTTACTTAATTTTCTTGAGAAGAACACTCTTGTTTCCTAGTCCGAGCATGGTTAGCGTGCTCCTTGCATGACTGTGCTTGTCCTGTTTCTTTGGCATCTTTGTATTAATTATACTCATTTCCCCTTTTGCAGATTATACCTAAGAAACTAATAGTTACTTGGCCATCCAAGAAGTTGAGAGTGGAGGCACCCACTCCTGGCACAGACTACGCACTTGTCTTCCACACTCAGGTGCATCAGGAGCGCTATACACGCCTCTCTTATTGCCACTTTAGCGAGTCGATGGAGATTTACTGGGATGTCCTCAGATTTACTAACATTACTATAAGAAAACATAGGATTAGAATTTTGATTAAAACCCAAAAAATTGGTTACATTTAAAAAAAAATAGTATTAGGGTTTTGATTCAAAAATTGCAGATATTCCGAAAAAAATAAAATAAAATTAGCATTTTGATTAAAAATAGGAGCCATTCCAAAAAACAATAATAAAGGATTAGTTCTTTGGCTGAAAAAAATGAGGCATTCTAGAAAAAACTTAGGATTAGTGTTTTGATTAAAAAAATATTTGACATTATGAAAAGAAAGCATACAATTATTTTTTTTATTCAAAAATAGTTGACATTCCCGTAGGAAAACATAAGATTAGGATTTTGAATCAAAACTCAAATCCTATGTTTTCTTCAGGAAATGTCCTTTTTTTATTTCTAATAAAAACCATAATCATATGTTTTATTTTTAATCAAATTCCCAATCTTTTGTTTTCTTTCCGTAATTGCTTATATTTTTGAATAAAAATCCTGATTCTATGGTTTCTTTATGGAATGTCTACTATCTTTTAATTTAAGCCCAAATCTGAAGTTCTTTTTTTCTTAATGACTACTATTTTTTTACTGAACACCAAATATTATGTTTTTCTTATAGTAATGTCTCCTCTTTTTCGATTAAAAAAAAGAATACTATTTTTTCTTTTCGAAATGTCTCATATTTTTCAATCAAAACAATAATCCTTTGTTTTCTCTTCGAAATGTCAACTATTTTTTAATCAAAGCCCTAATCCAATATCTTCTTATAGTAATATCTCTTATTTGTCAATCAAAACCCAAATTATATGTTTTCTTTTCTGAATGCCTACTATATTTAAATCAAAACCATAATCCTATGTCTCCAATCTTAAGTTTTCTTTTTCTTACTGTCTACTATTTTTTTAATCAAAACTGAATCCTATGTTTTTTAATCATAAACTAATTCTATGTTTTCTTTTCAAAATGTCTACTATTTTTTAATCAAAACCCTAATCCTACGTCTTCTTATAGTAATGTCTGATATTTTTCAATCACAACCCTAGTCATATGTTTGCTTTTTTAAAAGTTTACTATATTTGAATCAAAACCATAATCCTATGTCTCCTATCTTTCAATCAAAACCCTAATCCTATGTTTTCGGAATATCTCCTATCTTTCAATCAGAACCCTAGTCCTATGTTTTCTTTTCGGAATGTGTCTTATTTTTTAGTTTTGAATCAAAACACTAATCCATTGTTTTCTTTTGAGAATGTCTCCTATTTTTGAATGAAAACACTAATCCATTCTCTTCTTTTCCATATGTCTACTATTTTTTAATCAAAACTTTAATCTTATGTTTTCTTTTCGGAATGTCTCCTATTTTTTAATCAAAAACATAGTTATTTATTTTCTTTCTGAATGTCTACTATTTTTAAATCAAAATCCTAATCCTATATTTTCTTTATGGAATGTGTCCTATTTTTTAGTTTTGACACAAAACCCTAATCCTTTATTCTCTTTTAATAATGTCTAAATTTCTTTAATCAAAACAATAATCCTATGTTACTTTTGAAAATGTCGCATATTTTTTGCCATTTAATCAAAACCCTAATCTATGTTTTCTTTTTGGAATGCCTCATATTTTTTAAAAAATGAGAAATTTCCAAAATAAAAAATTACTAATCCAATCTTTCAATCAAAACACAAATCCTATGTTTTCTTTTCAGAATGTCTCACATTTTTAAATCAAGACCCTAATCCTATGTTTTCTTTATGGAATGTCTCACATTTCTAAATCAAGACCCTAATCCTATGTTTTAGTTTCGGAATGTCAACTTTTTTAGAATCAAGACTCTAATCCTATGTTTTCTTACAATAATGTCTCCTTTTTTTGAATAAAAACCCTAATCCTATGTCATCTTTTCAAATTGTCTAGTATTTTTCAAATGGAAACCCTAATCCTATGTTTTCTTTTCAGAATGTCTATTAGTTTTTAATCAAAATTATAATCCTATGTTTTCTTATAGTAATGTCTCCTATTTTTCAATCGAAATCCTTATCCTTTGTTTTCTTTTCATAATGCCGACCATATTTGAATCAAAATCGAAATCCTATGTTTTCCTTTTGGAATGTGTTCTATTTCTCAGTTATGAATCAAAACCCTAATCATTTGTTTTTTTCTGAATGTCTCATATTTTGGGGAATAAAAAAATCCTAACCTGTTTTTTTTTTCGGAATGTCTACTATTTTGGTATCGAAACCCTAATAGTATATTTTCTTATAGTAATTTCTCCTATTTTTCTATGAAAACCATGATCCTATGTTTTATTTTTTGAAGGCCTACTATATTTGAATCAATACCCTAATCCTATGATTTCTACTTCGAATGTCTCATATCTTTCAATCAAAACACGGAACCTATGTTTTTTTTTGTGTAATGTCTCCTATTTATCAGTTTTGAATCAAAACTCTAAACTATGTTTTCTTTTTGAAATGGCTCCTTTTTTTTAATCAAAAACCTAATCCTTTCTTTTCTTTTTGGAATATCTGTTATTTTTTAATCAAAAATCTAATCCTTTCTTTTCTTTTTGGAATGTCTGCTATTTTTAAATCAAAACCCTAATCTATATGTTTTCTTTTCACAATGTCTGCTATTTTCTAATTAAAACAATAATCATATGTTTACTTCTGGTAATGTCTCATATTTTTTGTTTTTAATCAAAACAATAATCATATGTTTTCTAATCGTAATGTCTCGTATTTTTTCAATCAAAGAACTAATCCTATATTTTAAAAAATATAAGATAAGGGTTTTGATAAAAAAAAGAAAACATTAAAAAATAGGAGACATTTCTAAAAGAAAACATATGATTAGGGTCTTGATTCAAAACTTAAATATTGTAGACATTTTGAAAAGAAAATCCTAATCCTATGTTAACTTTTTTTAATGTCTTTTATTTATGAATTTTGAATCAAACCCCTAATCCTCTGTCTTCTTTTCGAAATATCCCCTAAATAGGAGACTTTAAGAAAAGAAAATATAGGATTAGAGTTTTGATTCAAAAATAACAGATATTACTTAAAGAAAACATATATTATTGTCTTGATTCAAAAGTAGGAGGCAATCT
>NC_052490.1:7127807-7153589 GCF_009730915.1 Dioscorea cayenensis subsp. rotundata
GAGGAAGCATATCAAGGACCAATTACTGATAAGTGCTTGTGTATTACTAATATAAAGTATTTTTTTCTTACATTGAGTATTATTTTTCTCATATTTTATCGCTTATGCATGTGTATTTGTGTTCTTTTGTGCATGCAGGGTTGTGAAGACAATAGTGGAAGAAAGGAATCAAAAAGTAGATCGTGGATGCACTTTGTTGATGAAACCTTGGAGTGAACAAACATGAAGGCATAAGTTGTGGTCAAAGACATGTGAGTGTTGCCAACCTCCATTGGGCTCAAGCGAATACATAGTTTGGAGGGGCACAAAGGCAGTCACACTCATGTGTTCCGACTTGTGAAATGCTAGCAAGATCTTCGTCAATGTGGTTTTTATTGAAGACGCAACACAATCTACCGCATGGATGTGTGCCCATTCATGTGGCCTCGATGAAAAGTGTGGATTCGGGAGTATTTTGGCAAAGCACTATAGCAGTTTACTGTAGCAAATTAATGCAGCAAAATTAATGTAGCAGTTATTGTTCACAGCTCGCAGAAATTCAATTCTTGAAAATTCACACGGGCGTGTGGAAATTCCACACGCCCATGTGGATGCCCGATTCCAGCCCTATTTAAGCCGCGACTTGAGACGTTTTGAGAGATCTTTTGCCCATATTTTCCCCAACTTTGGAGGCGCTCACGGCTAGGGTTTGGATAAGCTTTGGCAAGGTTTTTGGTGTGGTTCTACGGCTTTCAACACCTCATTCCTTTGGAAGATAGTTATTGGGGGAGTTTTCGTTGGCATCGATTCGGTGAGGTGTACCCTAGGCTTGACGAGGGAACCTTTCAAGAAGACGAGCCCACTCCACAAGACCAGCGTTACGGACTACGGGGGGGTTTTACTTATGGATTGCATGCTTTTACATTCGATTTCATTATTTATTGTATCTAGCTCTATGGAGAGCTAAACCCCTAGTGGTGCTTGGACTTGTAAACCCTAGGAGGATTTTGTTTCATTAACCTTTTATTATGTTTCTTTAATTGATGTTTTTAATTGAGTTCCAATCTTGAATACTTGTTGAGTTTATTTTCCCTTAGAGTGACACTAGGGTTGAGAATCCATCTTGGTAATCTTCGTGGATGAGTGACACATCATGAGGGTTAGACAAAGCAAGGTTGAAGAAGATCGAGAGGGAGAGTCGAGAGGTAGCGAAACGTCCCCTTTCCCTTCCGGAGTGATTTATCCTACCTCCGTATTCCAAGAGTTCTTTGTGATCACAATAAAGTGAAGCGCTAAGAGACGAACTCCGCTGGGGCTTAGTTGTGCAAGCAACAGAGTGAAGCGTTGAAGTAATCCTTAGTGCTGGGGCTTAATTATGACTAAGGGTCTTTTGCCTGGACCTAAGTGTTAGGTCTATATTAGGAAATAGGGTTTATCACTTGGAGTCCCTAGAGCTTCTTGCAATCCCACACAGTTTGAGGTGTCGAGAGTACTCCTTTCCGCCATGGCATAGTGTAGGGTTAGTCATGGTTGACATTAGGTTTGGGATCGTGTGTTATAGGATTTCCACGACTCATTAAACATCAGTTAGGAGACATAATGATTGGTCTTGTACTTGAAACAATAGTCCTAAAGAGAGCAATGTCTGGGTGCCCCACTTTCTATAGATTGCCTCTCCTATTATTCTTTTGTGTCTCTTTCTTATTTTCTTTTATTTCTGTTTGCATTGATATTGTTCACACCACTCTTGAATCATCTTCATCATAGTTAAATAGCAATTTTTGTGTTTCTAATCACTATTCCCTGTGGATACAACTACCCACTCACAAGGGTATTTTATTACTTCGATAACCCGTGCCCATGCGGTACACACACACATGGGGTGTGTCAATTACATGAAGTTGTGCTAAACAAATCCAAAACCAGGTGAACACTAACTTAAGTTATTTTTAAATTATATTGATATGGTGGTGTTTCGTGATACGAACCCTGCCAAACACTTTATGAAACCCGTAACAAGATTAGCCTGTCAGTTGTTTTACTATCAGGTTTAGTGGTAGAAGAACCGTGACCCATTGCTTATAAAGAAGCAAGAAAATTGGTATATTGAGGATGCCACAAATGGGGATGGGAAATCGTTTGATAAGTCGAGGGTGAAAGCCACAAGACAATCTTGATAAGTTCGATAGTTCTACGAAGAATCAAAGAGAAATTTTCACTCAAGCCCCAAAAAAAATCCTTGCATTCCATGGTTTTTGCCAATATATAGGCTATCATAAAGTTACAAAATTCCACTTTAATCTTTCTCCAATCATTAAACTCTCATGCATGCATGGAAATGAATACATTAATGTCTCTCCACAATCTAAGGTTCATGCACACATGCAAAGTATGAGATGCCTTCAATGTTCTGCTCTCTTCATGGCTAATTAATGACAGTTTTAATGATGTTGAGCAGCTTTTGTTCTTCATTGATGGTGAGCTTGCACCCATCTTTATGTTGAACATCTTGAATTAATTCAGCAAGATCTTCCTTGAATCTCTTAGCCCGAGCTCATGTGATTGGCCCAATTGTGACTTGAAGTGGGCCATGGCCCTCTTGGTTAGTCCTTCATACATTTCTATCATTCTCCTCCTCTTGAATATGATTTGCCCTCAAATCATCACCTGCATTAAATGGGATAGATCAGTAATATTAAATGTAGCACTAACATTATACTCACCAGGTAAATCCAACTTGTATGAATTATCATTAATGCACTCAAGAACTTGAAATGGTCCATCCCCTCGTGGAAGAAGCTTAGACCACTGCTTTTCTAAAAACTTTTCCTTTCTTAAGTGCAACCAAATTCAGTCCCCCGATTCTAGAATAAGCTTATGTCACTCTTTATTGGCTTGCTTCACATATTGCTCCATCCTTTGTTAGATGTTGAGCCTTGCTGTCTCATTGATTTGCTTAACAAATTTAGGTTTGCTTTTGCCATCTACATTTACATACTCAAAAATTGGCAAAGGGGTTAAATCTAAAGGAGTTAATGGATTAAACCGATACAGAATCTCAAATGGTGAAAATTGAATAGCAGATTGAACAACACGATTATAAGCAAACTCAACATGTGGTAAACAATCCTCACAAGTTTTGATGTTTTTCTGAATTATAGCCCACAACAAGATGAATAAAGTTTGATTAACTACTTTAGTTTGACCATCAGTTTGGTGGTGACAGGTAGTAGAAAACAACAACTTAGTGCCCAACTTTCCCCACAATGTTTTCCAAAAGTAACTAAAAAACATAGCATCTTGATCTGAAATAATAGTTCTAGGCATGCCATGCAATCTCACAATTTCACGAAAAAACAATTCAGCTATATACGAAGCATCATCAATTTTGTGACATGGAATAAAATGTTCCATTTTATAAAATCGATCCACAACTACAAATATTGAATCCCTACGATGTTTTGACCTAGGTAATCCTAATACAAACTCCATTGAGATATAAATCCAAGGCTCACTAGGTTTTGGCAATGGGGTGTATAAACCATGGGGTTGCACCTTTGACTTAGCTTGCTTACAAGTGACACATCTACAACAAATCCTTTCTACATCACACTTCATATGTGGCCCCATAGTCTTCTCTGTCATTATGTCCAAAGTATACTTGCATTGTGAAATAGTAATCCCCTTTTGTGACCGGACAACCTCCATACCAAAGAAATATTTCAATTTACCCAAAAATTTGATTTCAAATTCTCTCCCCAAGACTTATTTCAAATATTTTGTCTCCTTAAAACAATCACCTATTAAGATAATATCATCAACATGCACTGTCATAATGGCTTTTCTAATGTTAGAGGAACACTTAATAAACATTGTATGATTTGTCTGGCATTGAGTAAAACCATGTTGTTTGACCACCCAAGTAAGTATGCCAAACCAAGCAATTGGGGACTGTTTGAGTCCATATAGTGATTTCTTGAGTTTGCACACCTTACCAAAGTTCTCTTGTGACTCTAATCTAGGAGCAACTTTCATGTGCACTTGTTCTTCTAATTCACCATTCAAAAAGACATTCTTTATGTCTAATTGTTGCAAAGGACAATTAAGGTTAACTGCAAATGAAAGTAGAACATGTATAGAATTCAGCTTAGCTACTAGTGCAAACATTTCCTCATAATCAATACCATAGGACTGTGTAAATCCTTTGGCCAACAAGCCTGGCTTGAAAGTGATTCACACTCCCATCTGCATTGTGTTTAACAACAAATACCCATTTATATCCCACAAGCTTCTTTCCTGCAGGCAGTATAATATGCTCTCATGTTTTGTTCTTCTTAAGAGCTTAACTTCCTTCATCACAGCTTTCTTCCAAATGGGTTGAATGAGAAAGCTTCTTGTATACTCTCTTAGGTATGTTTATTTCTTTCAAGGTAATAGCAAAAGTTTTGTATGCTCGAGTCAGATTTTCATAAAACTCAAAGTTGCTGATTGGGTGCATGGTACACATCCCCTTATCTTTTCTTACTGCAATAAGTTTTATCTAAGTCACTAAACATAGGAGGAGTAGAAACAATAGGTGTATTACTGCGTGTACTGCTCTCAAATGATATGGGAGCTTCTTGGTCTTGCATAGTGTAGCTTACTCTCTGCCTCCTTTTGAGTTTTTATTTTTGCCTTGTAGGATACAGACAATAATATCCTTAGGGTTTTCTTGATTAAGGACATCTCTAGAACATGGGTCAAGAACATTGCTAGGATAATGGCTAGAAGATATTTGACGGAGAACATTTGGTGGACATGGACTGTGTGTGTTCGGACTTTTGCTGAGATTGGTACACTTGGATATGGAGGACACAGTTTGGGTACACTAGGCTGGGCATGAGCAGGCAAAAGCTAATATTCCTCTACTTGATTCTCCTCTTGAATTTGCATTTGGGATAGTAAGGACTATTTTCTAAAGGGATAGTAAGGACTATTTTTGAAAAAGGTTATATCCCTAGAATTGAAGAATTTTTTAGTTTGAGGAGTATCCAAGAAAAATACATTTGATTGATCTAGGATCAATTTTATTTCTATTTTGTTGAGTAATATGGACAAATGCAGTGCAACCAAACACTTTAAGAGGAATTTGAAACAAGAACTAAATGTTGGAAAAAAATTTTAAAAAAGATTGGAAGGGAGTTTTAAAATCTAGCACACGAGATGGCATTTGATTTATCAAATATCTGGATATCAAAATGGCTTCCCCTAGAAATATTTTTGGACATGTGTAGCTACATCAATGATCGGTTTACTTCTAAGAGGTGTTTATTTTTCTTTTCTGAAACTCCATTTTGTTGTGGAGTGCCCACACAAGAACTTAGGTGAATCATCACTTGATTTTGAAGATAAGACAAAAGATTAGAATGAAAAAAACTCTTCCCCATTATTAGTTTTGAAGGCTTGAATTTTTGTTAATAACTAGTTTTGGATCATCTTGTAAAAAAATTGGAATCTTTGACTAACCTCCTATTTGTCTTTCATTAAAAATGCCCAAATGACTCTAATGTGGTCATCTATGAAAGTTTCAAACCATCTAGAACCTGAAATGTTCTTAATTCTAGAGGGTCCCTAAACATCTCTATGAATAAGATGAAATGGGTTAGAATATTTGTCTGGTTGAGAAAGATAAGAGTTTATAACATATTTAGAAAATACACACACTTCACATTGTAAATTTTCTGAATTCTTATTGGTCAATAAAGGAGAAAACATTTGTAAAGAGACAAAGATTGGATGCCCTAACCTATTGTGACAATAAATTAAGGCATTTTTTTTACTTGAAATAAAACAGGAAATTTTGGGACTTCTTTCCTATTAACTTTTAGCTTGCAAAATGATAGGCTCCAACTTGGTGAAGAAGAAAGAGATCTAGATGATGGCCAAATCTTCATGGCTTAGGATCTAGGTTGAGGGATAAATAGCTAGAAACAGCGCAGGATGGATGAGACCCGTACATTGGGGAGAGACAATCTGAAGTTTCAAGATCTCTGACCCGCTGTCCAAACAATCGCAGAACCACAAACCATAAACTAATCCACAAAAATACCTGAAAGCATAGAGCACGAATTAGGAGAAAGCTGAAACTTTCCTCTCGAGAATCCATGAGAACTCACAAGAACAATGGTAGTAAGTCAACTCTTATTTCTGGAATAATAATCAAAGTTCTATGCTCCAAGGGAGAATGTACAAGGCTATTTATAGCCAACTTAAACTTGGGATACAAGAAAACTATCTTATTAAAATTGGCTAGGGACTCAATCAAAAAATAGTATATTAATATTTGCTAGGAAAACAATCTAAAAATAGGATAATAAAATTGGCTAGAAAATCAATTATAGTACATGAATATGGCAGATACAATCTCTCATCCTTAAACTTAGAATACTTGATTTCCTTGTTGATTGGGATTTGATTTTGTTTCCTTCCAGAAATTTGGTTGGTTTAGGAAAAAGTTATTTTGAGCTAATTTGTCATAAAAAGAAACCACATCTCCTTCTGTTTACGCAGGCCAATAAAGATAGGCACAATTTCCTTCTTGGACGTGCACGTGAGTATGAGGCCCACATGTAGCATAGCTCCAAATGCTTCTTGCTATTCTCTTGTTTGGCTAAGTTTGGAATTATGCCCTAACTTCCAGTACACCTAAGTACAATTAAGGTAGGAGAAATTGGAAAACCACCAATTCAATATAATTTAAGAGTAAGCTTAAGTTAGCGTTCATCTTGTTTTGGATTTGTTTAGCACGTTTTTGTGTAAATGGTCTTTGATATGCCACATCTTCTATACCAGTTGAAGTATTACCATCCATAGGTGGTGTAGTTGGCATGCAAGTGAAGTACTCATCATCAAAAGGTAGAGACCCACACTCATTTCAGCACTGCCAATTGTCCTCCCTGAGATGAATACTTCTGGTTTGAGGAGTATCCAAAAAAAATACATTTGATTGATCTAGGATCAAGTTTATTTCTATTTTGTTGAGTAACATGGACAAATGCAGTGCAACCAAACACTATAAGAGGAACTTAAAACAAGAACTAAATGTTGGGAAAATTTTTGAAAAGAGATTGGAAGGGAGTTTTAAAATCTAGCACACATGAGATTGGAAGGGAGTTTTAAAATATGTGGATGTCAAAATGGCTTCCCCCAGAAATGTTTTAGGACATGTGTGGCTACATCAATGATCATTTTACTTCTAAGAGGTGCCTATCTTTCTTTCTAGAAACTCCATTTTGTTGTAGAGTGTCCACACAAGAACTTATGTGAATCATCCCTTGATTTTGAAGATAAGACCGAAGATTATCTTGTAATCTTGAAAAAAAACCCTTTCCCATTATCAGTTTTGAAGGCTTAAATTTTTGTTCGGAACTAGTTTTGGATCATCTTGTAAAAATTTGGAATCTTTGACTAACCTCCTATTTGTCTTTCATTAAAAATGCCCAAGTGACTCTAATGTCATCATCTATGAAAGTTTCAAACCATCTAGAACCTAAATGTTCTTAATTCTAGAGGGATCCTAAACATCCTATGAATAAGATGAAATGGATGAGAAGATTTGTCTGGTTGAGAAAGATAAGAGTTTCTAACATGTGTAGAAAATTGACACACATCACATTGTGATAGGCTCCAACTTGGTGAAGAAGAAGGAGGACTAAATGATGGCCCAATCTTCATGGCATAGGATCTAGGTTGAGGGATAACAAGCTGTGAACAGTTGGAGATGGATAGGACCAGTACATTGGGGAGAAATGATCCGAAGCTTCAAGAACTATGACCCACTATCCAAACAATCGCATAACCAAAAACCAGAAACTAATCCACACAAAATGCCCAAAAGCATAGAGCACAAATTAGGAGAAAGCTGAAACTTTCTTTTCGCGAATCTAGGAGAACTCACAAAAAAAATGGTAGTAAAACAACTCTTATTTCGTGAATAATAATCAAAGATCTGTCTTTCAAAAGAGAAGGTACAATGCTATTTATAGCTGACCGGCATAAACTTGGGATACAAGAAAACTATCTTATTAAAATTAGCTAGGGAATCATTCTAAAAATAGAAGATGAAAAATTGTTGACAAAACAATTTAAAAATAGGAAAATAAAATTTGCTTGAAAACCAATCTGAATAAGTGAATATTATCCAGTGGTATTGTAGCACATGAAGATGGCAGGCAAATCTCTCCACACTTAATCTTGGATATTTGATTTCCAAATTGATTGGGATTTGATTTTGTTTCCTTCTAGAAATTGGGTTAGTTTAGGAAAAAGATATTTTGGGATGATTTGCCATAAAAAGAAACATCTCCCTTTGTTTTCGTGGGGCCAGTGAGTGTGAGGCCCACATGTGGCGTAGCTCCAAATGCTTCTCTCTTGCTATCCTCTTGTTTCACTAACTCTGGAATTATATCCTCACTTCCGATACACCTAAGTACAATTAAGATAGAAGAAATTGAAAATACCACCATATCAATATAATTTAAAAATAAGCTTAAGTTAGTGTTCACCTGGTTTTGGATTTGTTTATCACAGGTTCGTGTAATTGGTTCTTGATATGCTTCCTCTTCTATACCATCTAAAGTATTACTATTCATAAGTGATGTAAATGGCATAGGCGTGATGCCCTCATCACATTATAAATTTTCTGAATTCAATAAAGGAAAAAAATGTTTGTAAAGAGACAAAGATTGGATGTCCTAACCTATAATGACAATACATTAAGGCATTTTTTTTACTTGAAATAAAACATTAATTTTTGTGACTTCTTTCCTAGGAACTTTAGCTTGCAGAACGTAGAGACCCACACTCATTTCAACACTACTAATCATCTTCTCTGAGATGAAATCTGAAAAGTTGCACAAGTTTGTAGAGAATTTAGTAAAACATCTCTAATCTCTAGTGAGTTTACTGACAGATAGCAGGTTATAATCAAGTTTAGGAATGAATAAGACTAAATTAAATCTTAGATCTTTTAATATAAGGACCGAACTTATACCAACAACAAATGAGCATGTCCTATATGCTATTTGAACCACTTTTCCTCCTTTACACATAATATAGTCCTCAAAAGAATTAAAGTCTCCAGTCATGTGGTCTAAAGCACCTGAATACACAATGCACGGCTTAACATCCTGTGTTCTAGCACGTAAAGCAGCATAAAAAATACCTTTTGCTATTCCACGGTGGCTGTGCTAGTTCGAACAGGTTTCTGAGCATTCTAAATTGTTGTTTTAAGTAGCTTTTACAGGACTTCCATTTGTTCTTTATTGAAGCGATTGGGTTCAATAAGGGACTGATTTTCATCAGGCGCAACAACACTCCCCTGTTATCTTGAGAAGATCTTTAATTAGGTTTCCAATGAGCGGATTTTTTGTGTATTTTCCAACAATTATTCTTGGTGTGGCTGGTTCTCTTGCAGTGCTTACATCATGTGTAATTGTTCTTTTTTTTGTCCACCATTATTGTTGGAATTAGTCTTTGGATTCCACAACATTTGACTAGCTTCCTATAGCTCCAAGTATGACTTTCCTTGGAGGTTCTTCTCTACAACCCTCAGAAAACACTTCTCGAACACTAGGTAAAGGCATTATGCTGCGAACTTATCCTTGGACCTTATCAAGATTGTGATTTAGGCCTAGGAGAAATTTATAAATTTGTTCTTTGTACTAAATTATTTATACTACGTTCCGCCATTAGCAGCATGTCAAGTTGCTGGTAATCATAAACACGCATGTTTAAATAATTTGTAATGGATTGTTCTCCTTGTTGGAGATCTTGAAGAATCCCTTTAATCTCAAATAATGCTGATGTATTGTCTTTATTTGAGTAGGTTTCTGGGACTACATCCCAAATTTCCTTAGTAGTTTTGTATAAAGTTTTCTCTTATTTCATTTGTCATGGAGTTCAAGAACCAAGAGATCACCATGTTGTTCTCAACCTTCCACTTGCGAAGATTGGGACTGCTTTCTTCAGCTTGCATAGTAGCTCCTATCAAGAAATCTTCTTTCTCCTTACCACAGACAAAAATCATGACTGAATGAGACCATTATTTATAATTATAACGAGTGAGTTTATTACCTGTGATAGGGATACTCCAACACTCAAAAAAGTCTGATAAAGTTTGAGTTAGGATTGGTATTTGTTTGGCTGAAATGTAGATTTGAGGTACCATTCTCACTGGTCATGGCTGCTCTAAGGTAATTTAGTCATCGGAGAAAATAAGATTTCAGAGATAAAGAACTCAAACCCACTATGATACCATGAAATTTTTGTTTAGGAAGCAAAGACTCTTTCATTTCAGAAAAGCTAAACAAATTGCACTACCCTGTAGGATATAAAGACAGCCTATGTGAGACAAGCCTCATGGCTGAATTAATTCAAATGAAATAAATTTAGCAGCTAGGATAAACTCTTGAATATCAAGAAGATATTTCCAGGCTGGATATAAAACAGAAATCATAGAAAAAACAACTAAATAATAATTCCTATGAATCTGGTTCTTGATAAGCATAATCTTAAAATAAACAGCCCCTGGAAACTGAATTTGGCATCAATCTACATCTTTCTACAAAACTTAAAGGAGGAGGTGGCGAATAATATTTGAAAAGTCAAGGGATGGCAAGTAATTTCACTGTTTTCATGGGATGGAAAAAAAACCTTTTCATTTTTTCATTTATATTATCACATTTGCTAAATGGGATTTTTTTGTGGGTAGTGAGACATTCTGCTTTTGCAAAAACCCCCCATCTTTCATCTTCTTCATAGTTACATATAACTGAATCTACATTGTTATAACAATATCTCCATGATGCTGGTTTGACTCTTGAACTCATGCTTAATCATGGATTCACTTCAATCCATGTTGTGAAATAACCATAATGCCCTAAGCTAACCTCATGAGGAGAAAGGGAAAGAAAAGAATAAGGCTTCTAGGCCTTCTTTTTTCGCTAATGTGGAGGATGAGAAAAAACAAAGGCCCTCTTCAACTTCTTTTCTATCTAGCGGTGAAGAAAAAACTGAGCTTTCTAGGGCTTTACATCTCTCTAAAATTCTCATATCTCATTTCTCTGTTGTGTGCATTGGGACACAAATGTCAAGTTTTAAAACTATAAGGGCAGTTTGGGGAAAAATACAAGTACAGTATTAGATCAAATATTTCTAGGATAGTTTTGATCTCTCTGAAATCTTATTAACTTTGAGAGGCATATGCAGAAGGACAAAGACTAACGAAGTTGTATACAATTATGAATAAGCCATAGAGTTTTCCACATAGTTGGAAAATTTAAGGGAGGTATACATAAAAAGCCTTTGTTAAGTTATCATAGTTTAGGTTGGTCTTAGAATGGGCAAGCAAATTTCCATAAATACTTGTTCAGGTGATAGGTAAAGATTATTTATTTACCCTGTTTATATTCAATTGGTTGACAAGTTAGTGCTTGATGTCATCTTTGAGCACAAATTGTTGAAATAGTATTTTCTATTTAATTGGTTTAAATGTTCATTGAAATTCTTTTCTTTTAACAACAGGTTTCTAATACTTGATTTTTTCAGAAGCCATAAATCCATGATGGTTATCACGCACAACAATGTTATTGTTGCCATAACATATTGTCCTTATACCTGGTGGGACCATAAAGACTAAATTATTTCACTCTTTTTTGGTCTTCTAGAACCTAGTTCTAGTTTTGGATGAATATTGCAATTGAGATTATAAATTCATATGGTGGAAACTTTCTTAAAATTGTTTAACTCTTCCTAAATAGGTAGCGAAAACACCTTAACTAATGGCAGCATAGACAATTTATTAATTAAACCATTTTGGAATTTGACTATTATGTACTCATTATTTCTTTTTGAACACTAGTATAAAACTTGTTCTATGTGTTAGTTATAATTCTTGCAGAATGATCAATGAAATGATCTTGATGAACCTATCTTCTAAAATTTTTGACTGTATCATGGGTTTCTTGGTCCAAGATCTGCCAAATATTTAAAATCTAGAGTTCCTTTGTGCCTTCCATTTCATGTTCCATATTGCAACCCTTTTTAAGTATCAACAGTATCCATTGTTACTACATTTTCACAATTTGCATCACTTTTTCCCTGGTTGGAACTGGGCAACTAAAACATCATTCACTTAATATGTTAGGTAAATGATGGAGTATGTGAAATTTCCTTGCTTATAATGGAAAACCTAAATGCCAACTATTGTCCTTTTAAACCTAAAATACTCTCCAATCCTTCTCTTTGCTTCATTTAACAAAGATGGCATTTGCGAATTTTTTTGTGTAAACCTGCCCAACTGATGAGTTCTAGTTGATTGCAACCAGAGATTTTGGGAGATAGATTTTTGTGCAATTACTGTTGATGAGCATGTGAAACACTATGGCACAAGACTAATGAATCACTTAAAACAACATGCTCGTGATGTTGATGGGCTCAACCATTTTCTGACTTATGCTAACAATAATGCAGTGGGATATTTCATAAAGCATGTATGTTTTGTTTGACAGTCTTCTATGTTCTTTATTTTCATGCACATCTTTCCAAATTTAATGTGTTCATTTTATGATTGCACATCTTTAGACAACGATCTAATGGATATATAACTCAAATTACATAACCCATTCTTATTTTTGTTTATGCTTCAAAAAATTGTTTCATGTATATACCTAGTTAACTGGGAGATTTATTGATATCCTTGTTTGTGATCATCATATATTAGTTCAAAGAAGTTTTTTCGTGTAAATCTTGCTATTTCAATGACATAACCAAGAATTGAAACTTTTTGATGCAGCTTCAAATAAAATTAGCTTGTAGATCTTTAGTGAGAAATTTGATGGACCATAGGGGAATAAAACAAGGAAGCCTAAAAACCCAAAGATGGGATAAGCACCCTTGTACCTCCTGCTAGAGCCAAACTGACATTCCACTAGAAGTTGGATTCCAATTTATTTCTTGAATGATTCAACAGACCTCTTAAATAGGGGAGCTTACAATAACTTGGAAGTAGTTATTCCTTTCTTCTTGATGACTGATCTTATTTCCATGCTAGACTCCTATGAGTGTGGAGTTACAAAATGTAATGATCTTTCTTAATTATCTTAGCCTTCTATGATAGGAATGGCACTAACTTCTTAATATACAGAATTCAAGAAAATTTGAATTTCAAATTTCATGCACTGCATCCCCTTTAGCATGACTTCTATTTTAGAATTGTGTTTTTGCTATCTCTGTGCATGCTATAATCATTTCGTGTCTTACGCTTATTTTTTTTTCTAGTTTCAGAGTAAAAGATAGGCTTGTTGGTTGACATGTGTGTTTACTCACTCTTTGGAGAGCTTAAGCTTCATACTAAAAAACATGATGTCTATTTGTTATAGGTCTTTACGAAGGAGATCACATTGGAGAATGATAGATGGCAAGGGTATGATTTGCTCATAAATCCTTTTTTTTCTATACAGATATTTCTTCTTGATCTTAAGATTGTTTTGTGTCAATTACTATGAGATCACGTCTTTAGCATTCCTCCCACTGAATGAAGTGTAGTTGTTTGTCTACGTGACAATAATCATTTGTCTAATGTTTTAGATACATAAAAGACTATGATGGAGGTATACTTATGAATGCAAAAATTAATCCAAAGCTTCCATACATTGATTTATCTACAATGATTCGTCAATAAAGGCAGGTTAGTTTGCCGATGCTACATTTGTAAATATTGATTGTAGGTTTTTCTCCATTTTTGTAACTTGAAATTTAAATGTATACCATTTTGCTTTTTCCTAGATGGGCTAGATGTTGTAAATCTTATTTCCTCTGGTCTTCATCAATTTGTCCTCTAATCTTCATCATCTATATAAGTATGAGTAGATAAATAGGATTTACATATGAAAAGTGTAAGAAACATCTTTTGTGATTCTTTTAACCATACTCATTTAGGATTTGGATTAGATATAAAATTAGCTTCATCCATAAACAATAGGTTTTCAACTTATTGCATAAACCAACACCCTCATCTATATGTGCAGTAGGAGTTAAATATCAAAAGGTATATCATTTAATTTATAGTGCACCAATGAAGCACTCATATTGAAAGGATTCACAACAAATATACATGCACCTTGGCAAGTCATTTCTTTGGATCAATTTATTATGCTAATAATATGGGCATTTGCATCTATGCCCTAGAAAAACATGAAATTCCATATATAAAAAGTAATGGTTATAGAGAAAATCTTAAACGTACGCTTTGAAGCATATTATTACACATATGTTTAATAACGACAACATAATATAGAAATCCGTATGATAAAACCAAAAAATACCTGTCAACCCTTGTGTTCAAGTAGAGAGTGAGGGTTGATTGCTCGAGATTGGTCAATCTTCCAAGATCTAGATAATTCTCTCGGTATGTGTGAAGCCCGCTTCGGCCTTCTTCTCGCTTCTTCAAGGTAGACTTGTCCGCCCATCGGTTCCCTAGTACGGACCAAAGACAAGTGGCTCTCCGGCTGGGTTTATCCTTTCTTGAATAAGGAGTGTCTCGACATTATGTCAACATCAAGAATGCAATTTCTTCCGGGTTTCTAACACATCAAAGACATGGGACTGCCTCAACGCCTTTTTCTTTCATAGAGGAGGACCCTTCCTTGGAGCCCTCTGCTGTGGTCTGGTGGTGTCTCTTGACTAGGGCCAAGCTTGCAGAATTTTCTGAGAAAGTTCTCAAGTACACTATGTTAATATGTATCTACAGAGCCGGTGTTGTATAACATCACCGTGGGAGTAGTCTCCTTAGGGTTGTTAATAAAACTTCGTGGAAAATAAATCTTGGAGGGAAAAAGTAAGAGCAAAAGAATATCGCTACGAGGCATCCGGAATAGGATTGTCATTAATCTGTAAACCTGGCTATAGCCTTTTACCTAAGTTGGTGATTTGTTGCCTGGGAACCTCAACATCCTCCCTAGAAGCAAAGCCCATGATGCGTGAATTTCGCTTTTGCCACCATCTCATGTCATGCCAAAATTGGCGCTACCCATTTGAACTCGTACCGTAACCATTGAACTAACTCCGACGGCGAGGAGGACGCACTGAGACCGCTATGCTACATAAGTGGGCTAACCAGAAGTGTGACGGTGGCTTGTCCCCTCTTCGCTTTGCATTTTCCCTTCATCACGCTCGTCTATCACGAGGCGTGTGACAAATCCCCTTGTGTATATCCCGCTAATGCACGGGTTTGTCGAGTAATAATCCCGGTGAGCGGGGTCGAATCCACGAGGGAGTAGGGAGTAAAGACACTTAATTCGATTCTTAGCTATGTGGAGTATCAACAATGATAAGTGTGGTAATGATTCAATTCTCAGAAATTAAAAGCAACAAGTAAGAAAGCAAATGTAAGGAGGAGGCAAGGCAATCAATAAAGATGGGGTACTCGGATGATGCTTCACCTAGGATAATCGCTTCAAGTGCAAAAACTCTCTATTATGCTTCCTAATCAATGCAATGGTGAGTCGTGAAAATCCTTACATACATAGTCCCAACTCTAAGGTCAACTATGCCTAACTCTATACATGTCCCGGAGGAGAAATCGAACAATCTCAACACCTCGCACTCGCATAGAGTTGCAATGAGCTCTAGGGATTCCAAGTGATAAATCTTTTCCTAGATTTAGACCTAACCCTTTGGTCCAGGCGGAAGGTCCCTAGCCACAATTAAGCCCTAGATACTAAGATCATCTCAATGCTTCACTCCATTGCACGGGCAACTAGGCCCCAGCGGAGGTTCATCCCTTAGACCATTCACTCTATTATGGCCGCAAAGAACTCAAGGAACGGAGGTAGAATCTATCACGTCAAAGGGGAAAGGGGACGCTCCTGTACCTCTCGACTCACCCTCTCAACCCTCTCCAACCTAGCTTTGTTTAACGCTCGTGGTGTGTCACTCACTCACAAGGTTACTGATAAGTGCTTGTGCGATATGAATGCGAAGCGTTCATTCCTTATGTTGAGCATTACTTTTATCAGGTTTTTACATTAATATGTGTGCTTTTATGTTACTTTTATGCAGGTAGGGTTGTGAGGCCGAGTATGAAGGAAATAGGCCAATGTGGATCATAATACACCTATTTTGGAGGAGATCTTGCTAAGGTTCAAACGCGAAGACATAGATTAGGTGTGAGATGCTAGAGTGTGCGTCAACCTCCTCGTATTCGAGTGAGCACATTCATTTGGAGGGGCACAAAGGCAGTCACACTAGAGCATTCAAACTTATTGAAAGCATCAAGCATAATAAAGAAGTCTCAACCCTAGTGTCACTCTAGGGGAAATGTTCATACAATCAAGTATTCAAGGTTGGAACTCACAATAAACATCAATTTATTGAAAGCATAATAAAGAAGTTCAAAGAAACGAATACATCCTATGGTTCACAATCACCCAAGTACCCACCAGGGGTTTAGCTCTCCATGGAGCTAAGTACAATCAAAGAAATTGAATGTAAAAGCAATGAATCCATAAAGAAACCGCCTCGATGGTCGTGTCGATGGTCTTGTGGAAAGTCCTCTACTCGTCGTCCAAGGATTCCTTCATCCGGTATAGGATACGCCTCGATCGAAGGTCCCCTACCAACCTTCTTCCAAATGGAATCACGATGTCGGAGTGGTAGAACCTCTCCAAAACCTTGGCCAATACCCCTCAAAACCCTAGCCGACGCCCTCTCGCAAATTGGGAAAAGATGGAGAAAAGAATACCAAAATCGGGGTTGAATCGAGCTTTAAATAGAGCTGGAATCGGGCAACTCCACGGGCGTGGACGATACACGCGCCCGTGCGTAATTTCCACACGGGCGTGGATAATTTCCACATGCCCGTGTGGATTCTCTGTTTCTCTGATTTCTCTACCGGCTGTGAACAATGCTGCTACAGTAACTGCTACAATGTTTTGCTACAGTCTTCGGCCTGAATAACTTCCCAATTCCATACTTTCATCAGGGTAATGCAAACGGGCACACGTTCACGTCTTGAATCACTTGCTTCTTCAATGATATACATGTTGGTGGGGTTCTTGTTCTTATATGCATAGGTGGGAATGCTCGAGTGTGACTGCCTTTGTGCCCCTCCAAATGGATGTGCTCACTCGAATGCGAGGAGGTTGGCACACACTCTAGCATCTCACGCCTGTCCTATGTCTTCGCGTTTCAACTTTACCAAGATCTCCTCCAAAATAAGTGCATTATGATCCACATTGGCCTATTTCCTTCATACTCAGCCTCACAGCCCTACCTGGGTAAAAGTAACATAAAAACACACATATTAATGTAAAAACCTGAGAAAAGTAATGCTCAACATAAGGAATGAACGCTTCGCATTCATATCGCACAAGCACTTATCAGCGTGAAGTTCATGAAACTCAATTAAAAGTTGTTGCAATAAACCTTACCCGGCTTCTCAATCCACATCTGACGGTGGCCAATTTTGTCAGAGTTCGATTGGGGGATTCATCCTGACCTCGCTTCTTTGTTAGCTCGGCCCTTGGCTTGTTCCTAGTCTTAGCTGTGGAATTTTTTTTTGAAGGCCTCATTGGCCTAGTTGGTGGTCGGGACCTCCTTTTTGAGTCTCCTGGATCAGATGATCTATTAGAGATTTGTTTGCGGCTCTGACTACCATTACCAACTAAGACATTCTCTTCGTCATTAGCTGGCATAAGCTCAAAGAACTATAAAGCAAACATGCAACAAATATAATGTCGTCAGCATATTATACACAATTAAAATAAAAATATACACATAAAAGTCGAGATAATACACAGTAATGATTATTTTTACACAGGAAAACATAACGCTACATAAGAAACTATTATGTTACACAAGAATGTGATACTTATACAGGAACAAGATATTCTACAAAGAAGTATCGTATATTACACAATAAACCATTATAATACACATGAAATAGCTTATTACACCAAAGTAGCAAATATTTTCCAAAGAAGGAGGAATAAGTTACTTGTGTTCCTTTGAGTGATTTCAATAGTGGCCCGATAGACGCCATCTTTATGAAACTTTACTCATCGTAACACATTATACGGGGTGTCCATCCCAATCGTAGTTTCTTCACACTTCCTGTCACCTCATAGAACCAGATGATCAACGCAATGGAGCACCTTTTCATGTAGCCTGTAGTGGTGTACTTTCCTTTACACCGAAGTTGGACACTAGTGGCGGTTATAGCGACATCGGTCATCAGCTACTTGTGAATTGCATGCGCCCAAGCATAACCACTGAGTGACGCTAGATCATCATGTACCTTGCTTCGAATGATGGCATATTCAGAGAAGTATTAGGGAACAAGACAGTAGTCATAGAGTACACCACGAGGAGCTTCACAAAGGTTTCCTTCTCACCATCTTCACTGCGTACAAGCCTAAATCGGTTTTCTTTAATTGCATCAGGGTGACGGTTATGTATTTTATGAAGAAAAGTTTTCTCAAAATCAGATTGGACCCTATCGTTCTTGAAGGATACAGTATTTCCATCGCAACAGAGGCCCAGAATGAGTGTGACGTCTTCTGCACTAAATGTTGATATTTACATAGGATATGAACATAATATTAGACACATCGAACCACAAACGTTACACAGTAACTATACAACCATAGCCACAAACATTACGATCTACACTAAATGTTGATATTTACATAGGAAATAAACAAAATTACACAAAAAAATAAAGAATACCAATCAAATAACCATTCTTCAATGGACACTGTTGAAAGTTTTCCCACCTTTGTGTTGGATTTTTCCTTGAAGCAAATCACCAATCTTCAGTTCACCGAAGCCCTTGCTGGAGATCTTCACAAACAATTCAAAACCAAGGATGGGAGACTTTGAGTAACTCGAAGAAAAAGTTCTGCAAGAAAGACCACTACGGGAAAAAGGGAATTTCAATGGCTTTCACCACGTAAAGAAGGAGGTGAAGGGGTGCGGCGCCAATGACAATAGGGTTTCTAGCGCAAATCCCAACGCTTCTCTCGCCACCCGTTGACACGCCAGCCTGCTCGCAAGTGATTCCAAGAGTATTCACAGGGCTATTTTTGTCATTTCAGCATGTTGACAAGGTGGGAGAAAGCATGGTTTCAGGATGTTAAGATCATGGGCAGTTAAGTAAATTCGTCTGACATAACATCAATAGTGCCTCCGTCAAGTGCAAATGGGCTGAAAAATAAATAAAACAAAATGATGGTCCTATCAGGAAAGCCTAAACTCGGAGGGATTTATGGGTACTTTCATGTAAATAATAATAATACTAATAATAAAATAAATAAATAATTATAAGAAGCAAAAAAAGTTGAAGAATAAGAAGAATAAATATAATAAAAAATAATAAAAATAAGAAAAAGAAGAAAAACATAAGAAGAATAATAATAATAATAATAATAATAGTAAGAAGCAGAAGAAGAAGAAGAAGAAGAAGAAGAAGAAGAAGAAGAAGAAGAAAAAGAAGAAAAATAAGCAGAACAAGGAAGAAGCAAACTAATAATAATAATAATAGTAATACTAAATAAATAAACACATAAATAAATAAATAATAAGAAGAAAAAGAACAAGAAAAAGAATAATAAACAAATAATAATAAGAAGAAAATAATAACTAAATAATTATAAAAAGCATCAGAACAAGAGGAATAAGAAGAAAAACAAGAATAAGAACAAGAAAAAGAAGTATAAATATAATTAAAAATAAGAAAAATAATAATAATAATAAAATAAAATATATATGAAGTAGAAGAAGAAATGGAAGAAAATAATAATAATAATAATAATAATAATAATAATAATAACAACAACAACAACAACAACAATGTATAATCACCAAAGTTGTCCTTGTAACAACAACAACAACAATAATAATAAGAGGAAGAAGAAAAAGAACAAGTACAAGGAAAAGAAGAATTAATATAATAAAAACAAGGAAATTAATAATAAATAAATAACTAATTATAAGAAGAAGAAAAAGATGAAATATAATAAAAAATATGAAAAATAATTCATAATCAATAAACAAGAAAAAGAAGAAGAATATGAAATATAATAAAAAAGAAAAATAATGAATAATAAGAAGAATAAATATAAGAAAATAAATAATAATAATGACAATAATAATAATAATAATAAAATAAATAATAATAATAATAATAATAAGAATACAAATAATAATAGGAAGTATAAGAAGAAGAAGAAATATAATATAAAAATATGAAAAATAATAATAAATAAATAATATTATTATTAATAATAAATAAATAATTATAAGAAGCAGAAGAAGATAAACAAGAATAAATATAATAAAAATAAGAAAAATAATAAATAAATAAGAAGAAGAAGAAAAATATAATAAAAAATAGTGAAAATTACCAAAAACACTCCCTAACTTTGCAATATGCACAAAAACAACTCCTTAATTTGTGTATCCCTAAAAGCACCTTCCTTTTAAAGTCAATGATTTTCAAACTCCCAAAGATTGTAACCGGCATTAACAGAATTACTATTGAATTTTATAGATAAAATTGCCCTTTGCATGGGAAGTTGTGGTAGTCCAATAATATTTCCGATTTGAGAGAAAGTGGGGGTTATTTTTTGGGTAATCCCTAAAGACAACGATTACTGTCATCGGTTATTCTTTTTTCTCTCTTCGCCTCTTCAGCTTTTCCATTTCCAAAGTTGACTCTGCCGAGGAAACCTTGTCTCGATGATGAACTTCGCTTTCTGCCATTGTCTTAAAGAAGAATTCCCGCTCAAGTATTCGGCATTTCATCTATTTGCAGTCTTTGGTATTGAGCACGCTCTGCTTTTAAAGATAGATATTTTTCCAAAACCTACGAGAGACACGGAGACTCCATCAAGAAAACACTTGAGCAGCGTGTTCAATAGAGGGACAAGAAGAAAAATGTTGTCAAACTCCCCGATGGTGTACCTCATGGGTACAATCCTCTTCCCAAAACATATCCTACTCGGGCTCGAATTGGATCGTTGGCTATGTCGATGACTTACCTATCATGGGACAATATGCATGGGCGCAAGTGACGCACAAGTGGCTGGTGGAGGATGTCCCACAAGCAACTGCTCGAGTGCAAGCGAGATGAGCTGGGAAGAAGATGAACACATGGTACGTCAAAGTTTGCTCGGTCGTACTGAACATCTGGTTTTATGAGTTGACCAGCACCGGAAAGAAAGTGTGATTTGGCAAGACCCCTAGGATGCTGTGCTACGGTGAAAATAGTTACCGGAAGCAATTGTCGATAGAAGCCATGTTGTCATCGCTCAAAGGAAAGAGGTAATAAATCATGAGTCTCTGTTTAAATATCAAATGTTTCTATTTAAAAATATTATTTAGTGTTTAAAATAGCGGTTTTCTATTTAAATACTTATGATATCATTTAAAAACCTAAATAAACTGTTTAAATAATTGAGTTAACTGTATAAAACTATTTGTAATTGTTTAAATTGAATGATTTCACTGACATTGTGTTGGTTATGGGGATGAAGAAATCTTCGTTCACTAGCTCGAAGGCAGGGTGAGAGGCCATCCTATTCAAGGCACCCTCGACGCTGTTCACCTAATGACAGATCAACCAACACACGAATTCTTTGGCACCGGAGGAACCCCACCCTAACCCGCTCGGCCGAAACACCCCCTCCCCCGACGACAAGATCCCCTCCTACCAGAATAGCCCCCCTCCCCGTTCGCAACAGCCCCCTCCCCCTATAGCTATGACCGCCTTGGTGACGATGTCACCGCATGTTTGCTATAGGCGTGCTAGGTACTAATGATCGAGTTCCCTCAACTTGTTGCTCAAGTGGAGACATTAGAAGACTGGGCACAATAGCATGCGTTGTCCCTACAAACAAATGAAGCACCTAGCATGGACAATACCTAGAAAAGCCCGGATGCAGCCGAGGTAGCCCCGTGATTGCTGAGGACATAAGTGAAATGGTGTCAGATTTTGATGACGATGACATTATTAGCATGGTCGTTCGAAGAGTGCCACATTTGACGAGAATTGCCAAAAGAAGAAAAACAATAATGTCTCTCCCTCCACCGGCCGATGATGAAATAATAGCAGCACCACCTGCGGTTGATCGGCTGGCTATAACGGCAGCGGCTTAGGAAATTGCTCCAGAAGAAGCTGCAGCTGTAGTCGATATGATAGCCAAAGAGATGCCCATCTCGGTGGAACCGGCGGACGATAGTGCCTCGTCAAAGGTAGACACAATCCCTCAACAACTAATACCAGCAAAGATTGCGTCTCCGGTTTATGCTATCATCATGGCCGTGATTGACATGATCGTTGATAGCATTGTCAACAAAATCCCTGTCTCGGTCGAACTGGTGGATGGCACTGCCGCATCTAAGGGAGAAACTCTCCCACATCTATCAACAACAGCACCTGGCGATAAATCGAAAGATGATGTTAAGGAGGGGCAAGGAAACATCAGCAAAAAAATAATGACCGGTGCTTCGGTTGACAGTATGGTCCTCTCCAACCAACAATACAAGGAAGTGCGGACAGACTTTCGACCGAAAGATGAAAATATACCCCCGGACAGAGGCACCTTGACGTGTTTGAGCATGAGTTATTAAAGATCCTCGTGAATTGTTGGATGGATTCATAAGTATCAAGTATTTCCATTATACTAAAAATATATATGATATCATTTAAATTTATGAGTTACCATTTAACTATGTTAGTTACCATTTAAATATTTATGTTACCATTTAAATTTATGAGTTACCACTTACATTATTTCATCTCTATTTAAGTTTATATTTTACCATTTAACCACTTGACTGTCGTATGGAAGAATAACTATGTGAGCACCACACGAGCCAGCCTATACACGATGTTGGACGGGAAAGAAATGGTGACAGACAATGTGAAGCGCGCCTGTATCAAGTGACTGCTGGCACTATTCATATATGAAGCGCGCCTCTATCAAGCGACTGCTGGCACTATTCATGTCTAAGCGGGAGGACGCGAGTGAAACGGCTCCCACTATAATGGGAGATACCACACGTAACCTGCATGCTGTTGACATAGTCATCCTGCTAGTCATCATGAATAGCCACTTCCATTTGGTCATTCTTGATAATGACAAGTAAGAATACAGGCACTATACTTCTACTGAAAGTGAGGAGTATGATAGAGACGCCGGAGAAATGGTAAGTGCTTTGATAACTAGAGTTTTATAAATAATGCTCTCTAAGTTGGGATTCTAACATCAAATTTTAAATCTCAACAGCGGAGACTATTCGACTATTGTGTCGATATGGCCCTTAGCGAGTCAGCGACTCTAACGTACCCCCTTGTTCACAACACTAATACCCTAAGGCAGAAACAAGGAAGTGTCGACTAATCCATCTATCTCATACGGTTTATCGAACAGCTACTCGATGGTAAAAAGCTACGGCTACCACAAGCAAATGTCTCTTACTTGTGCTTAAAGTATGTTACCCGCATACTTAAGGAAGGGAGCACAGCCGATATCACTGAGAAAGGGGATTCATCGACAGGGGTAAAAAAAGAAGAATATGTAATTATATAAAACAGAGATACCGTGTAAATAACATTGTATCTCATTTAAATATCATTGTTTTGTTTAAATATCATTGTCACTATTTAATATCTAAGTTTCTCTATTTAAATTCTTAATTTTTCTGCTTTATCCGTCGAACTACCACCGTAAAATAACATTGTCTCCGTGTTTAAATATCATTTTTTTTGTTTAAACATCATTGTCTCTGTGTAAAATCTAAGAGTTTTTTTTTAACTTTTTATTTATTTACATTGCCATTTTTGTTTCTCAAAATGTTTAAGTAAAACTTTTAAGACGCAATGTCTTTGTTTAAATATCAAAAGTTAACACTCAAATAAGTTTGTTTCTTTTTAAATATTTGTTAATTTACAATGCCTAGTCAGCTACAATTTCATTACAAGATCTATGATTGTGTCTGGACGAGTAACAGTGGCTGCAACATCTCTCACGGACCTTGGACACTTGCGACTCGATCCTCTTTTGTCTATGACACATAGGTTACTTTCTCATCACAGGCGGTCACAAATGTAGTTCGCGATTTTTATCCGTAGTTTCTCATTGTCAGGAATGGGGAAAATAGATTTCTTATATGCCAATTTGTAATTGTCGACGGTAAAATAGCCGCTAATAAATCAATGAACGTTGGTGCATGTCTGCATTATTTCAGTGCAAGCGTGTTTGCACGGGATACCATAAACTTGCCATCCGCGACATGAGCAAGTTCAGTTGGTAAGATCTACAGAGTTTCTGCACTGGTCAATTACTTCATAACGATCATTAACACAACGACCAACATGAAGATTTTGGCTTTCTACAACAAGTAGCTCTATCTTCGAATGTATGTCCAGGCATAAGTAGGTCTCCATTTGTTTGCTTGCTCACGGAGGTTGCATAATGTGCATCAACTTGAACTTTTACAACGTAGAACATGAACACTTAAACGAGGTTAAGCAAAGACATTGATATTTAATAATAAACAAATTTTTTTAAATGGTAGGATATGAAATTAAGCGAAGAGCCAGATAGTTAAACAGAGATAATGATTTTTGCACAGTAAGGAAAACGTTTTAAAGGATATGAACAATTCTTATGCATTAAATAAAATCAACATTCGAATACCTTATGAAGTCGACATCACCGGTAAATGCCAAGCTTCTTCGATCAACGCATTGAACAACTCTGTGACATTTGTATACATCTCACCCCAGCGTTCACCTCTGAACTGATAATTCGACCAATGTGACATATCCGATTTATGAATCAACCACTGATATGCTCTAGGTGATGTGGCCTGTAGTTCATTCACAGTATCATTGAATTCATGAGTCGTGGATGCCCATGCAATACAAAAGTATATGGACCAGCACTCATCCCTCAATGCCTTCCAAGTCTGACATTGACTTTTATAAAATTGGCCTCCTAATGTCGAAGGCAGTATGTATGTGGGAAAAAAGGGAAGACTCTCGCAATGGCGTTCACAAGGCCCTTAGACCTATCCTACACGAATGTAATTATCTCTTGATAATCTCCTTCATAGTATAAAGCATCACTTAACTTGGAAATGAACCACATCCAATTGGCATCGGTCTCGTTATCGACAATACCGAAGGAGATGTAG
Source organism: Dioscorea cayenensis subsp. rotundata (assembly GCF_009730915.1). Lineage (NCBI taxonomy): Eukaryota > Viridiplantae > Streptophyta > Magnoliopsida > Dioscoreales > Dioscoreaceae > Dioscorea > Dioscorea cayenensis. The sequence goes on from NC_052490.1 coordinate 7,153,026, forward strand.
AAAAAACCATTGTTTCCATCTTTGCCTATGGCACCCAATAGAGTATCCTGATACTTTTCAAGGAGGTGGGTACCATCGAGAAACAGCAGCGGCATGCAAACCTTCTTGAATCACACAAGAATGCACATTTAAAACGCTCACTGTCTCTTTCCCAATCGCAATGCTGTTGGGGTTTGTCTCAACCACCTTATCCACATACAAAAGCAACAAATTGTAACTGGAGATATCGCTGCCGTCGAGGATCACCGGGCATGTTCTTTTCCCACCCAAGTCTGCTTGTATGAAATGTGGACACCATGTTCCCGCAACATGTCTTTCTGAATGTCGATGGCCTTGTACAAGGGTCGTGCCTTGAGCTTCTAAATCACTCGTGCGCTTACCAATTTTTTGGATGCTTTAAGATGTGACGCCGATCAAATTCCACCATCACAAGTGTGTGACGGGTGCATTATCTTGATTCTGAAAGTATTTTTATTATATTCATTTGATGCATGAAGGCGCCATTGACAACCATCGGCAGCGCATTCCACAGTCACCCGGTGTTTTTCATTCTTTAGGAATTTG
>NC_052490.1:7154589-7205839 GCF_009730915.1 Dioscorea cayenensis subsp. rotundata
CTTTGTCTAACACTCGTGGTGTGTCATTCACTCCAAGGTTACCAACAAGAACTCTCAACCTAGTGTCACTCTGGGGAGTATTCAAACAATCAAGCATTCAAGGTTGGAACTCACAATAAACATCAATTAATTGAAAGCATAATAAATAGATTAAATGAAGCGAATACATCCTAGGGTTCACATACCTAGTACCCACTAGAGGTTTAGCTCTCCATAGAGATAATTACAATCAAAGAAATAGAATGTAAAAGCAATGAATCCAAGAAAACCCCTGATAGTAATGTCGATGGTCTTGTGGAGAGTCTCTCAAATGCATAAAAGGGTCCTTCATCGGTCTAAGATACACCTCGCCCCGGATCGGTGTTGTGCAGCAAAGCTCTGATGACCATCCATCCACTGACGCTGCGATGCCAGGAGCCCGTGAACCTCTCCAAAATCCTAGCCATTACCTCTCAAAGAGCCCCTGGCCCGAGGCCCTCTCTAGTTGGGAAAAAGATCGATAAAGAGTCTCTTTGAAATCGTTGAATCGGCTTTAAATAAGGCTTGGAGATCGGTGATCACAGAAGCCCTACATGGGCGCCCTGGATGGTTTCACTGCAGTGTGGGATTTCCACTGCCAGCAGTCGTGGATCCTTCTCAAGTTTTCCTTGGGCGATCGTGAGCGAGTGCTTCTCACGATGCTACGATTATACGTGATCCCCGACTGAAATACTTCACGAATCCATTACTTTCTGTCGAGGTCAGTGCAAAGCGGGTACTGCGTTCACGTCAGTGGATCACTTTGCTTGTTCAATGATGGATATGATGATGGAGATCTAGTTCTATGTGCATAAGTGCGGAATGCTTGAGGTGTGACTGCCCATACGCCCTCCAAATGGTTGTACTAAGTCACATCGAGGAGGTTACGCTGACACTCTAGCATCTCACACCCCGACCTTTTGTCTTCGCGTTTGGACCTTAGCACAGATTTCCTCAAAATTCGTAGACATTATGATCCCATTGGCTTCTTTCCTATATAATCGGCCTCACAACCCTACATGCATAAAAGTAACATAAAAAACACACATATTAGTGTAAAAACCCGAGAAAGGTAATGGTTAACATAAGGGAAGAATGCTTTCGCATTCATATCACACGCAGCACTTATCAAACTCCCCACACTTAAGCTTTTTGCTTGTCCTCAAGCAAAAGATTAAACATTTTGTGCATAGATGAAGGAAATATTGGAAGTGCTATGGCCTTTAGGGTTCACCAAAGTATACAAAGAGAGCATTCTACAAGTAAGGGAAATTTCAACACTAAACATGAAAGAAATCGAAGCTCTAGCTAAAAACTTGAATAAAAAGGACAACATACCCGAAAATCATGAGTGTGTGGACTCACTCAAGTCAACCCAAAGTATACGTCTCAAAGCTCTAAGTATAAGGGACTTATTTATCTACAACAAGAAAACAACACCAATTTCAAAGATGGTAGTAGCTTCACACATTCTCTAATTAGCTCTTTCTAGGTGTGGTGGGCTTTCACACTCTCGAGGTGGTAGCTCTTTCTAGCTGAGTGGTAGCTTCACTCATCCTATGAGATAGCTCTTTCTCTCATTAGGGCATAACTAGTATCTGACTTATGAGAGTAGCTTCATACTTAATAGGTGGTAGCTCTTTCCACCCAAATGCCCAATAAACAAGAAAACTATTTTGTTCCTTCTTTTTTTTTTCAGAATTTAACATAAGAAACAACTATAACTAGTCCCTTTAACATCGAACATGAGTTTTCAAAAGAGTTTAAAGAGTGAGTAGAGCAACGAATGTAAATCGGGCAAAAATTCCTAGAAATTCAAATAAAACTAGAGCATGAAAACATTCAATGTTAAAAATTCTTCTAAACTCAAGAATGCAATCAATGCAACTAAGGTGAACTGCGATTGGCTATATGAGCATGTATATCAATCAAGAACAACAGAAAAGATATGTGCACCATGAAACTCCCCCCCTCCCACACACACACACACACACTTAAGTTGTACATTGTCCCCAATGTACACATGCAAGCTCACTCATAATGCATATCAATCAAGAATATATGTGGGATAAGCAATCAAAACAATGCTCCCCTGACTCCTAGTGTTGCGTTTGATGAAGCTAAATCCTAGGGAGTAGTGTTCCAATGGGTTGTGAAGCTCACACGGCCAAGTGTCGAAACACTTTGGCCATGCCCATGACAAAAGTCTCAATTCCCCAAGATGACAAGACCATCTCGCACGTATACACGAGGGGGTTCAGTGAAGCTCAATAAAAACAAAATAACTCGAGTATATAAAAGATAGAACAATGAATACAACTTGAGATGTAAAATGAAAATAAACTCAGAAGGGGAATCCTTTCTGAGTGAACAAGTCTAAAAGAAAGTGCATAAAAGAAAGGAAATGGAAATAAAATCAAATGTCGGTGTCATGCTCTGGTCTTCTGCTGCTACTGGTGATTAGGAAGTACATGGTGGGTCCACATCTCTGGTATGAGTGATGAGGAAAAATGCTGGAGGAGCTGAGGGGGCCTGAGGTGACCTCGGTCGTAAGACAAATGATGAGGTGACATCTCGCTCTAAGATCTGCTATAGTGTATTGAATAAGAACTCTGTGTACTAAGCAACCTGCGTAGCCCTAATCTCAACAATCTCTGTATGAGCCTCAGCTAACTCTGTCCGTATCACCCCCACAGCACTCTCGAGCCTTTTAAAGTGATCATGGGCTCTAGATGGTGAAAATATATGTACGGGGGGGTACGTCCTCTGCCAGTGGAGGTGCCTCGATCTCCATTGGTCTCTGGGCGATGCTCGGGTCGGCTGAGAAGCCTCGAGATCATCTTCCTCATCCTCGACTATCTTCTGAGGTGGTAGCACCAAAGCATAAAACTTATCCGAACCCACTGCGGATCATACGCATCAATCTCATCGTCTCTAGGCTCGGGGAGTCGGTATACTCGTCTTCCTCGACCCATGAGCTGGTCCAATAGACCCATACCCCACACTAATCTCGTAAGGTAGGGGCCCGAGAAGATCACTCCCAATCTAGCGTAGTACACTTGGTGTCTAATATACTCGGCGATGATGTGTCCTAGGGTGAATCGGCACGCATCGCACTATCGAGTATAGGCAGTCGAAGCTCCCTGCCGGCTCGACACACCGTATGATCACCATGGCCATTCACCCGACCTGCTCATTAGGGAATCTAAATATCGGTATGCGGGTTGGGGAAAGGCACATGGCCTTGGACACTCCCGTACTCATCGTGCCCTGACCATATAGTGCTCGATAAGCTCTCTGCGGGGTTAAAGCTCCAGGATAATTTGTCGCTAACTGAGAATACTCTTTAGTTTCTGTGAACGCCTCCTCATATAAGCCAAGCAAAACTAAAAATTGAGTGATGCTCAAACTATGGTGGTGTCCAAGAGCTCTGAACTGAATGGAATCGAGGCTGTCAAAACTCGCGTAAGATCTCTCGAACTCGAACGATGCCAGAACCTCCAATGCTAAAGCTCTCGGATGGGTCGCTCTTTAATTATCAATAACCGCCTCCAACCACCTACTAATATGAAGATCCCTTGACCTCGTCGCAAAACTCATCTCCCCTGCTGTAGATCTCTCAATATACACGTATCAAGGAATTGAGTCTGACCAAACCGCAGTCTCGACAAAGGCTCAAAATGAGCATGGTGCTCTAGAATAGTGAAACTCACACTCTCAGGCTCGGACGGTGACTCACTCGCCGCTTATTACGCTTGCTTCTTCGACCGAGGAGCCATAATCTGCAAAATTTGAAAGGAGATCAATCAAACAAGTTGATTAACTAATGCTGCAAAAATCCACACGGTCGTGCGAAATTTTCGCACGCCCGTGTGGATCCATGGGGCGTGAAAACCGCACGGCCGCGCCTCAAAAAATCCAAAAAATACAACATACAATTACTTCTAACTCCGTTCTAAACATAAATAATCATTCTAATTGGATAAACGAAGCATTATTAACTAGAGTCATCGATGAAAATCATGAATTGACGAAGAGAATCAAGAATAGGGCTTACTCGACGCGAGTTGAGATGAGAGAATTTAGATTCGCCCGGAAAACCTCGTGAAAATCCTACCAAATCGGCGCTACGAGGTCAGAGAATGATGTGCGACTTCTCTCAGAAGAATAGAGGATGTGAAGAAGAAGAAAATGACTATTCTTTAAAAAGACATCGCGCCTCTTGGTGTTCGTCAGACATCCACACGGGCGTCAGAAAATTACCCATGCGCCCGATCCCACAGGCGACCGCTGCCCCTATGGCTCTCTGACATCCAGAAAATTCAAGTGTTCCACACGCCCATGCGGAAATACCACCGCGTGGATATTCCCAAGTCCATTTCGAGAGGCAAATGCACGCCCTGTTCTTCTGGGATGGAGAGTTCCCTGCAGATTCGCACCGGGGTGCGGAAATTATCCACTCTCGTGCGAAGTTCACAAGGTCACCCACAGGGGCGAGTTCACGACCCTATGCGCTGTCGGGATAATCTGGCAATCTCTCCAGGAAATCACACGCCCATGTGGAAATTACCCACGGGCGTGCGATATTCACATGGTCGTTCACAGGGGCCACCGCACGCCCCTTCGCCTTCTCTAGATGAGCTCGCAGTGCAAATCAATGGGCGTGTGGAAATACCACATGCATGTGCATTTTCCCTGGATGCCTTAGAAAAACCTGCAGGCTCTGCAGAAAATTTCTGAACATGTTTGCACACTCAGAGTCTGCCCTTTTTATGCAAGTTTTACCAGTGAAAAACATGAAATAAAACTCAAACGACCCATCTTCACCAAATCCACATGAAAACGCATGATGAATACTCAAAACCTCAAATAAAATCACAGCACAAGCATCTAAAAATCAAGACACAAACACTCAACAATTTATTCATGGAAACACTACATTATTCGACTAAGAAAAACAGGAAACACTTGGGTTGCCTCCCAAGAAGCGCTTGTTTAACGTCACTAAGGTTGACGTAGCTTGTCTTACCTCATGGGGGCTCAAAGATGAATGTTGCCCTCTTACCCATGACTTGGAAGCATGATGAGCGCAATCTCTTGAAGGTAGAGGTTGTATTATCGGGCTTGGTGCCACCTAGCAATGGTTCATCCAACTTCTTCGGTTCACGTACATCTCTAACAGCCTTGGAGCATTTCCGGTGGCGTCTCTAGCCCTCTTCATTTTCCGAAACACCTTCTTCAAGATCCCCCGGGTAGATTGTACTTCTTCCGTCAAACCAAGCATTATTACTTCTTCATCATCCTCTTCTTGGTCGAACAAACCTTCGTACGGGTCTGGATTGATCATTTCTTGCATGTATTAATCAATAATCTCATCAATAGTGTCTAGAAAGTATAAAGTATCATCGAAATCAAGAGAATGCCGCATGGCTTCAGCAAGGCGGTATGTGAGCTTGTCATCTCCAACTCTCAAAGTTATCTCTCCGTTGTCCATGTCAATCAATGCCTTGAAAGTCCACAAGAATGGCCTCCCAAGTATCAAGGGTAAATCCATATCTTCATCTATGTCTAGCACCAAAAAGTCTACAGGAAATATATACTTGTCCACCTTGATAAGTACATCTTTGATGATACCCCTCGGATGTCTCACCGTTCGGTCCGCCAATTGCAAAGTCATCCGAGTTTGTTTATGCTCACCCAAACCTAACTTTCGGAAGAAGATGTATGGCATGATGTTGATGCTTGTCCCTAAGTCCGCCAATGCCATTTCTTCACCCATATTGCTAATGCTACACGGAATGATGAAGTTTCCCGGATCTTTCTTCTTGTTCGGCAAATTCTTTTGCAACACCACCGAGCATGAAGCATCTAGAACCACCGAAGCACTCTCCTCCAACTTCCTCTTGTTAGTCAACAAGTCTTTTAAGAACTTCGCATACTTAGGCATTTCGCCAATGCCTCAACAAAATTAATATAATATGGAGTTGCTTGAACAAACTCGGGGAACTTCTTGTACTTGCTTCATCCCATTGGTCATTTTTCAATCTAGAGGGATAAAGGGATTCTTGGCTTGAAAGGTGGGGTGCCACCTCCTTCTCTTTGCTTGTTCCCTCTTCTACGTCTATAACCTCGGGTGCATGTTCTTTTGGCATCTCACTCGGAAGCCTACCTTCAACCTCACGACCGCTTCTCAAAGTGATCGCCTTCACTTGCTCTCTATGGTTGGTCTCTGTATTGCTCGGCAAGCTTCCATGTGGCCTTTCAAAAAGTGACTTCGCAATTTGTCTGCACGATTTTTCAAGGTTATGTAAAGAGCGCGGTGTGATTGCGAGTGTGGCCTCAACAATTTCAAACCTTGTATTTGCTGAATTGCACGAATCTAGTCAAGGCCTTCTCAAAAATCATTTATTCGGGTTTCCAAACCTAAAACTTTGTTTTTCCACATGCGGGGCTTGTTGTTTTGGTTGGAAACCGGTGGCCCTCATGGTCTTTGATGGACCCCGATTGCTCCATGAGAAATTGGGATGATTCTTCCAACCCGGATTGTAGGGTATTGCTATATGGGTTTCCTTGAGGTCTCATGCTATTACCTAAAAAATCAACATTCTCCACTGAAGATATATCACCAATAGAGATCGAGCAATTCGTCATGGCCGCTACTCTGTTTGAAGTTAGAAGATCTAACATCTTACTCAAATTTTCAACTTGAGCCGCCAATGAAATTATTGCATCTATCTAATGGAGACCGGCCACCTTTTTCTTCTCCCTAGCATTCCATTAGTAGCTGTTTAACCCCATTTCTTCAATTAACTGACGGGCCTCATCGGGGGTCTTGCTACCTAAGGTACCTCCTGCTGCCGCATCCAAGAGTTGCCTTGTAATCGTGTTCAAACCATTGTAAAAGGTTTGAACAATCATCCACTTTGTAAATCCGTGTTGCGGGAACTTTCTCAAGAGCTCCTTGAACCTTTCCCATGTCTCAAATAGAGACTCCAATTCCAACTGAACAAAGGATGAGATCTCATTCCTAAGCTTCGGGGATTTTCCGGGAGGAAAATAACGTGAAAGAAAAGCTTCTACCATCTCCTCCCATGTGGTAATTGATGCTCTAGTTAATGAGTGTAGCCATTGCTTCGCTCTCCCCTTTAGGGAAAATGGGAAGCCTCGCAACTTGATGGCATCATCCGTCACCCCGTTTATCTTCAGCATATCACACACCTTAAGAAAACTCTCTATGTGACTGTTTGGATCCTCATCGGGCAAACCATTGAACTGTGCGGATTGGTGTAACATGTGGACGCACAATACTCGATTGTGTCTCCAACACTGAAGGTCTGGTATAATCGGATAATGTTCACTGTTGCTCATTCTGTTATGCCATGTTTTCAGATTCTTCCACTTCCAAATCAGCTAGATTAGACTGTTCTTGCACAAGCTCTTTCCTTTTTCTTCTAAGTGTACGTTTAAGCTCGGGATCTCTTTCAATCAATATTGAGGGGTTCCCTCGGGTCATAACCTGGAGCTGCACCCAAAAAGAAAGAAAAAAAAATCATAACGATGATAGAATAAGAATATATGAAATAGTATATATGGTAAAATAGCTAAGAAAGCAAAGTGCAAAGTATATATAAACTTGACAAGGTCCCCTTGTGTATATCCCGCAAGTGCACGGGTTTGTCGAAGTAATAATCCCGGATGAGCGGGTATCGTATCCACAGGGAGTAGGGAATAAAAACACTTAATTCGCTTCTTAGCTATGTGAAAGATGAATATTGATATATGTGGCAATGATTCAATTCTCAAAAGTAAAAACAACAAGTAAGAGAGCACAAGTAAAGGAGAAGGTAAGGTAATCGATAAAGATGAGGTACCCAGATATTGCTCCTCCTAGGACAATCATTTCAAGTGCAAGAACCCTCTATTATGCTTCCTAATTAATGCAATAGTGAGTCGTGGAAATCCTTAATTACATAGTCCCAAATATAAGGTCAACCATGCCTAACTCTATACATCTCCTGGAGGAGAGATTGAATAACTTGTCAACCTCGCACTCGCATAGAATTGCAATGAGCTCTAGGGATTCCAAGTGATAAATCTCTTCCTAATTATAGACCTAACCCTTTGGTCCAGATGGAAGATCCCTAACCACAATTAAGCCCTAGATACTAAGATCACTTCTACGCTTCACTCCATTGCACCCGCAACTAAGCCCCAGCGGAAGGTCATCCCTTTGACCATTCACTCTATTATGGCAGCAAAGAACTCGAGCAACGGAGGTAGAATCTAACACATCAGAGGGGAAAGGGGACACTCCTGTACCTCTCGACTCACCCTCTCAACCCTTGATAAATGCTTGAGTAGACATATTTTTATATATGTTTTACATGCATTGAGCATCATTTTTACTATGGTTTATGTCTCATATTGTGTATTTCGTGTTCTTTTATGCATATAGGTTGTGAATGCCTTGAAGAGTAAAAAGGAAGCAAAGATGGGTTATAAAGACATAATGTTGGGAGTTATTGTTCAATTCAAGGAACAAGACACGAGAGGAGTTTATAAACGTGGAGATGTGTGCCAACTTCCAAGAAGATTCAAGTCAATTCACTAGTTGGAAGGGCACAAAGGCAGCCACATCTTCATGTTTCTTTTTTTTGTGAAGATTGCAAGACCTCTCAAAGATACATCGATGAAGAAAAGTTTTATAACCTACCACATGGACGTGTGCCCGGACATGTGGCCTCAAGAGAAGAGTGATTGGACCGCGGTTTGTGAAAAGTACTGCAGCAAATCATCGTATCACGCATCAGCTGCAAAATTCCACGCCCGCGTGAAAATTCTCTAGTCCCACGCCGCCGCGTGGAAAAATCCACACGGCGCGTGAGGGCACGTGATGCAGCGCGATCTAAGGCCCTATAAACAGCCGCTTTTGCCCTATTCTTTCTCATCTTTGTGCGGCTCTTGAGGGGTGAGACGGCTAGGGTTTGGAGAGGAGGTCTTTGCGGCTTTTGGAGGCGCTTCGTCACCAACTTTGATCGATTCCTCCTCCGTCATAGCATCAAGGAAGCCACCGTGAACCTAGCTTCGGAGTGGGTCCTTTCAAGACGTCGAAGCTCTCCATCAAGGCCATCAGCTCATATATAAGGGGGTTTATTTCTATGGTTTTAATGTACTTTTCATTCATTGATGGTGTGTTTTTGTATGTTGCTCCATGGAGAGCTAAAAACCCTAGAGGGTATTTTGGGCTTGTGAACCCTAGGATTCTCATCTTTTTGTGGATTTGCTTAGTGTTTCTATTTAATCCGAGTTTGATTAAGTTTTTAATCTTGTATTCTCATTGCTTGCTTGTTTAATTAATCCTTGTGGTTGATTGGATTTGCATGATTTGTTACTTTGATGTGAGAGAGGTCTCCATTAGAGTTAGAACTTCAAGGTTAAAGAGGGTTGAGAGGGTGAGTCATGAGATAGTGGAGTGTCCCTCTCCCTTCCGATTGAGTGTATTCTATCTCCGCTCCCTTAAGCTCTATGCAACCATATTTGGTGTGAGGCGTGAGATTGAGAGATTTCTCCACCGGGACCTTGTAGGGGGTTAGGATCCTTCACGGGAATTAGGGTTGGATCAATCTTTAGGAATCGGATACAACTCTTGGAATCCCTAGAGTGCTTTGCGGTCATATGTGGTGTGAGGTGTTGAGATTGAGCGATTTCTCCACCGGGACCTCGTAGGGGACTAGTATCGGTGATCGGGAGGCCGGATCCGATTATATTTGGATTTCCACGACTTAACTTACTCATCATAGAAACACTTTGCTTATTCAGTACCTAATACCTGAATCCTAGGGGGAGCATTGCCTCGAATACCCCACTTTTTACTCGATTGAGATCTCCATCCATTTTACCCTTGCATATTTGTCTCCGGTATTCATTTCTTCGCACATTAGATCACCACACCTTTCCATTTATCATTAGGTTAGAAAGCGTAGAAGAAGTTAGTACTAGTAGCCCCTGCTCCCTCGTGGATTCGACTCACCCACTCACCGGGTAATTATTACTCGACACCCTGCACTTGCGGTTTACACGCATATTCGGACACGTGTCAAGTTTTTTTGGCACCGCTGTCGGGGAACAGGATATTAGGAACGCTAGGACTTTGTTGCTCTAGCCACTTATCTTTTTTTCTTTTATTTTTGTCTATTCCATACTTTCTTTTTTTCTTCCATCATTCTCATCGATTTTTTTATTTTTGTTTTTTTATCTATTTCACTCTATCTTCTTCCACTCGTTCTATTTTTGTTTTTATTTTTGTCTTATTTACTTTTTTTCTTGCATGGAACTTGAATGATGATTAATCCAGCTTGTAGATTTATATTTTTCAGAGTTGATGCTCTCACTAGAAAAAAATTGATCAATTTATCAATGTTCATCAACAACACAATCCATATCGCATCAACTATCATCCAAATCAAAGGAGCTATCCAAACCTCTTGTGGGATATTGATGGACAACAATGGGAAGCACCTCAACAAGAACTTCAATGGGATGAGAAAGTTGAAGAAGATGTACTTCGTTGGAAAGAGTGTTACCGAGATTTATTGAAGCAACCGATGCCCGCTTTCCAAAAATATTGAGGCCACATTAGTTGTCACGATGTCTCCATCAAAAAAACATTGAGCATCAATTAGGAGAGATCTTGGACATGCTTGCTAAGGAAAAAAAGAAGAATTTGAACAAGCAAGGCAAGTGTCTTCGGGACATGATGAGGCCATGAACAACATGGAAGAAATTGGGCAAATTGAGTACATTGGGGTAGAAAAGGAAAAACAAGAAATTGAATATCATTTTGAGATTTTGGATTGTGTGACTGAAGATTGTGCTTGTGAGCGAGAAAATTTTCAAGGGGATTTGCTAGTGTCATGTTCCTCTCAAGTTGAAAATACATAAGAAGAAGCAAACCCCAAGTTAATGGAACAAGCATTTCTCTTTGGGATTGAACAACTCTTACAATGCAAGAAAGAGACTTTGGGAAGGGAAGAAGATGTGGGTAGGAGATTGAAACCATCCAATGACCCACTTATGCTAATCTTGGACAAATCCCCAACCCAAATTGTTTCCTTTGGAGGCCAAAAAGTAAGATGGTTGGACTCTCCAACAAATACTTCATCCCCGCAAGTTGACTCTTGGTTTAAAGGAAGTAGCTATGCAATGTCTAGTCGGGAGGAACACACTCTTTTCAAGCCTCCATAGGGTAAAGAAGAGGTACGCTCAAGCTTTAGTGACGTAAAACAAGCGCTTCTTGGGAGGCAACCCAAGTTTTTTTAATTGTTTTTCTAGCTTAGATTTTTTTATTTTCTGCAGTAATAAAAATCATGAGTGTGTGCTTTGTTAAATTTTTTTATTGGTGTTGAGTTCTTCATGAAGATTTTTTTGGTTGTTTAGTTTAAATGTATGTGTGTGGCATGGTTTAGGATGATATTCATGTTTTTAGTTGGGAAATTGGACTTAATTTCATGTAAATATCTCTATTGATGTGTTTCGCAGAAATTTCAGAGCTCACACGGGCGCGTGGAATTTCCACGCGCTCGTGCATAGCACTCCACGCCCCCCATGTGGAGTTTTCACACCCCCATGTGGGGTAAATTGATGAAGAGGACCACTATTCACAATTTTCCATTCACACATCCCTTCATCTTTCTCACACACCCACACTCCCAAACATTTTTCCTTGGTCATTAAAAAGTTTAGAAGGGTTTTGCCGGCCATTTAATCATACTTTATTCTTCAATTCACACCGGTGAGCTCTCATTTTTCTAACCTTCTCCATGCCTCCATTTTTCAAACTTTATGTGGATATCTTGGTTCTTATGCATTGTTCTTCATGGAAATCACCTTAATATGCTTGAGAATACTTTTTATAAGAGTTTTTGGAGCGCTGCTGTGGGTCGGTATGGCATTTTTGGCCATAACCCTAGCTCTCACGCTGGTCGTAGGGGATGCCCACGCGACCGCTGGGCTGAAAAAAAAATGCCCATGAAACCCACGCGGGCGATGTGGTGTGAGGTGTTGAGATTGAGCGATTTCTCCACGGGGACCTCGTAGGGGACTAGTATCGGTGATCGGGAGGCCGGATCCGATTATATTTGGATTTCCACAACTTAACTTACTCATCATAGAAACACTTTGCTTATTCGGTACCCTAATACCCGAATCCTAGGGGAGCATTGCTCGAATACCCCACTTTTCATCGATTGAGATCTCCATCCATTTTTACCCTTGCATATTTGTCTCCGGTATTCATTTCTTCGCACATTAGATCACCACACCTTTCCATTTATCATTAGGTTAGAAAGCAGAGAAGAAGTTAGTACTAGTAGCCCTGTTCCCTGTGGATTCGACTACCCACTCACCGGGGTAATTATTACTTTGACACCCATGCACTTACGGTTTACACGCATATTCGGACGCGTGTCACCCTCTCTAACCTACCTTTGTCTAACACTCATGGTGTGTCAGTCAATCACAAGGTTACCAACAAGAACTCGCAACCCTAGTGTCATTCTAGATGAGTATCCAAACAATCAAGCATTAAAGGTTGGAACTCACAATAAACATCAATTAGTTGAAAGCATAATAAAGAGATTCAATGAAGTGAATACATCCTAGGGCTCACAAATACCCAAGTACCCATTAGGGGTTTAGCTCTCCATGGAGCTAATTACAATCAAAGAAATAGAATGTAAAAGTAATGAATCCATAGAAAACCCCCTCGATAGTCATGTCGATGGTCTTGTGGATAGTCCTCTACTCGTCGCAAAGGGTCCTTCGTCCGTCCTAGGATACACCTCACCAGATCGGTGCAGATGAAAGCTCTCCCAATAACCTTCTTCCAAATGATGGGCGATGTCAGAGCCATAGAACCTCTCCAAAACCCTAGCCAATACTTCTCAAAACCCTAGCCGAAGCACTCTCTCTAGTTGAGGAAAAGATCGAGAAAAGAATGCTGAAATCGGGGCTGAATCGGCTTTAAATAAGGCTGGAATCGGGGATCCACACGCCCCTGTAGACGCCCCTCTGGATTTTTTTCGGCCAGCTGTTCTGCAGTTTTCTTGGCCGGCTATGAACAGTGCTTCTATAGTACTTTGCTGCAGTGTTGCTACAATGCTCTGTTGCACGTTCACGTCGTGGATCGCTTTGCTTCTTCAATGACGGATAAGTTGGTGGAGATCTAGTTCTATGTGCATAAGTCGGAATGCATGAGTGTGACTGCTCTTGTGCTCCTTCAAATGGTTGTGCTAAGTCAAATACGAGGAGGTTGGCACACACTCTAGCATCTCACATTCGACCTATGTCTATGCGTTTGAACCTTAGCAAAATTTCCTCCAAAAATCAGTGCATTATGATCCACATTGGCTTCTTTCCTTCATAATCGGCCTCACAACCCTACATGCATAAAAGTAACATAAAAAACACACATATTAGTATAAAAACCGGAGAAAGGTAATGCTTAACATAAGGAAAGAATGTTTTGCATTCATATCACACAAGCACTTATCAATGTGTTTGTGTTCTTTTGTGCATGTAGGGTTATGGAGATAAAGTTGAATAAAAGAAAGCAAAAGTAGATTATGGATCCAATTGTTGATGAAGTTCTTTGGTTGAACAAAGGTGAAGACACAAGTTGTGCTCAAAGACATGTGGGTGTGTGCCAACCTCAATTGTGCTCAAGAGAAAACACAAAATAGAGTGGCACATAGGCAGTCACAATCATATGTTCTGACTTGTGCAAATATTAGCAAGTGTGTCTTTAATGTGGTTTCATTAAAGATGTGATGCGATCTACCGCATAGATGTGTGCCCATTCATGTGGAATCAATGAAAAGAGTGGAATCGGAAGCATTTTGGCAGAGTACTATAGCAGTTTTACTGTAGTTAATCACTGTAACAAAATTATTGCAGTAGTTACCATTCATAGCTCTTAGGAAACAAGTTCTGGAAATTCCACATGCCTGTGTGGATGCCCGATTCCAGCCTCTATAAATACCGCGTTTTGAGAGTTATTGAAGGATCCTTTTCCCATCTCTTGTCCATCTTAGGAGGCGATCACGGCTAAGGTTTGGAAAGGCTTTGCCTAGGTTTTTGAAGTGGTTCTACGGCCTTCCACATCAAAATCCTATGGGGAGAGTTATTAGGGGAGCTTTCGTCGGCACCGATTCGGCGAGGTGTGCCCTTGGCTTGATAAGAGAACCTTTGAAGAAGACGAGGCAGCTCCACAAGACCATCGATACGGACTACAAGGGGTTTTTATCTATGGATAGAATGCTTTTACTTTGCTAAACCCCTACTTGGTGCTTGGACTTGTAAACCATTGGATGATTTTGTTTTATTGACCTTTATTATGCTTCTTTAATTGATGTTTTAATTGAGTTCCATCCTTGAATGCTTGTTGTATTGATTTTCACTTAGAGTGACACTAGGGATAAGAATCCATCTTGGTAATCGACACTTTACCAGGATTAGACAAAGCAAGGTTGGAGAGAGTCGAAGGGGTGTATCGAGAGGTAGTGGATAATAAAGGTCACATTCCAAAAAAATCGGAGACATACCGAAAAGAACATACAATTAGGGTTTTGATTGTAAAATGAAAAAAATAGAAAAAATTTTGAAAAGAAAAAATGGCATTTGGGCTTTGATTCAAACTGAAAAATATGAGACATTCTGAAAGATAAGATTGGATTTGGGTTTTTATTCAAAAATGAAAAATAGGAGAAATTGCAAAAACAAAACATTAGATTAGGGTTTTGATTCAAAAATAGAAAACATAAACTAAGGATTTTGTTTTTTGATTGAAAAAGTAAAAAAATTTGGAGACATTTTAAAAAAATAAAAACATAGTATTACGGTTTTGGTTGAAAAAAATTTGAGACGTGCCAAAAAAGAAAAACATAGGATTATGGTTTTTGATTAAAAAAATAGGATATTTTTCTGAAAAGAAAACATAGGATTAATGTTTTTGATTAAAAAAATTAGCAAACATTTTTGAAAAGATAGGATTATGGTTTTGACTCAAAATAGAAGGTATTCTGAAAAGAAAACTTAGGATTAGGTTTTTGATTGGAAATAAAATGTTGGGAGATACTTGAAAAAAAAATGTAGGATTAGTGTTTTGATTGAAAATAGGAGATATTTAGAAAATAAAACATAGGATTAATGTTTTGATTAAAAAATAGGAGGCATTCTAAAATAAGACATAGGATTATGGTTTTGATAAAAAAGTAGGAGACATTATTAGGTTTTTGATTGAAAAGTTAGAGACATTCCGGAAAAAAAAAAAATTGGATTTGGGTTTTGATTTAAAATTGATGAATTGGAGATGTTCAAAAAAGAAAACATGAGATTAGGGTTTTGATTCAAAAACAGGAGACATTCCTAAACGATACCATAGGATTAGAATTTGATTCAAAGCCGATAAATAGGAGACCATTCGAAAAGAAAACATCGAATTAGTTTTTTTATTAGAAAATTGGAGGCATTGCGAAAAAACCATATGATTAAGGTTTTAATTCAAAAAAAAATACAGATATCATGATACATAGGATTAGTGTTTTGATTCTAATGGAAAATAAAGACATTCAAAAATAGAAAACACATAGGATTAGGGCATTTATTGAAAAAAATAAAAAAGGAGAAATTCTAAAAAAAGAAAAAAATAGGATTAGGGTTTTTGATTGAAAGAGTAGGAGATATTTCAGACAGGAAGACATAGAATTAGGGTTTTTCATTCAAAAACACAAAAAAATAGAACACTTTCCAAAAATAAAATCATAGGATTATGGTTTTGACTAAAAAAAAGAGACATTCCGAAATAAACATAGGATTATGATTTTGATTAAAAACTGAAAAATAGGAGACATTCCAAAAAGAAAACATTGGTTCAAAACAGTAAAATAGGAGACATTAAAAAAAACATAGCATTTGGGTTTTGTCTCAAACCTCAAAAATGGGAGACATTCCGAAAAGAAAACATAGGAATATGGTTTTGATAAAAAATAGATAACATTTTGTACAGAAAACTTAGGATAATGTTTTTGATTAAAAAATAGGATACATTCCAAAAAGAAAACGTAGGATTAGGTTTTTGATAAAAAAAACAAAGGAGACTTTCCAAAAAGAATATATAGGATTAAGGTTTTAATTGAGAAATAGTAGACATTCCTAAAGAAAGACATAGGATTAGGTTTTGATTAAAAAATAGGAGACATTTCCAAAACCAAAAAATAGTAGACATTCCTAAAAGAAAACATAGGATTTTGGTTTTCGACACAAAAACCAATAAATAAGAAACATTCTAAAAAGGAAAACATAGGTTAAATATCTAAAAGCGGAGTCATTCTAAAAAAGCAAACCTAGCATTTGGGTTTTTGATACAAAAACCAAAAAAATAGGAGACATTACAAAAAAACAAAAACATAGTATTAGGATTTTTCATTCAAAAATAGAAAACATTATGAAAAGAAAACATAGGATTAATTTTTTGATTGAAAAGTGAAAATTAGGAGACAATTTGAAAAGGAAACATAGGATTAGGGTTTTCATTAAAAAATTGGAGACATTCCAAAAAAGAAACATACGATTAGGGGTTTGATTCAAAACCAAAAAAAAAAGATGACACTACGAAAAGAAAAATTAGGTCCAAAACCAAAAAATAGGTGACCTTCTGAAAGGGTAACATAGTATTTGGGTTTTGATTCAAAACCTTAAAATTGGAGACATTCTAAAAAGAAAATATACTATTAGGTTTTTGGTTAAAAAATAGAAGACATTTCAAAAGAAAACATAGAATTAAGTTTTTATTGAAAAGCGAAAATTAGGAGACATTCTGAAAAGGAAAACATAAGATTAGGGTTTTGATTATAAAATAGGATACATTCTAAAATAAAACATAGGATTTGGGGTTTTATTCAAAACCGAAAAATAGAAGACATTCCTAAAAGAAAATATAAAATTAGGATTTTGGTTAAAATGGCAGACATTCCAAAATGAAAACACAAGAATTGGATTTTGTTTTGAAAACTAAGAGACATTGAGAAAAGGAAACATTAGATTACGGTTTTGATTCGAAAATGATAAATAGGAGATATTCTGTAATGAAAACATCGGAGTAGTGTTTTGATTTAAAAAGAAGACATTCCAAATAGAAACCATAGGATTAGAATTTTGATTCTAACGCAAAAAATAGGAGACATTCTGAAATGAAAATATAGGATTATTCTTTGATTAAAAAATAGTAGATATTCCGAAAAGAAAACAAAATATTTGGGTTTTGATTCAAATATAGGAGACATTATTATAAAAACTATAGGATTACAATTTTGATTCAAAGCTAATAAATAGTTGACGTTCTGAAAAGAAAACATAGGATTAGGGTCTTAATTAGAAAATAGTAGGCATTACAAAAAAAAACATAGGATTAGGGTTTTAATTCAAAATTATGAGACATTCTAAAAATAAAACATCGCATTAGGGTTTTGATTCTAATGTGGAAAGTATGAGACATTAAAAAAAACATAGGATTAGAAATTTGACTCAAAAATAGGAGACACTACGAAAAGAAAACATAGGATTAGAGTTTTAACTAAAAAAATAGGAAACATTCTAGAAAGAAAACATAGGATTAGGGTTTTGATTGAAAAGTAGGAGGCATTCCGAAAAGAAAACATAGAATTATTGTTTTAATTCAATAATACGAGGCATTCAAAAAATAAAATATAGGTTTAGGTTTTTCATTCTAATGCGAAAAAAGGAGGCATTCCAAAAAGAAAAAATCAGATCAGAGCTATGATTTAAAAATAGGAGACATTTTGAAAAAAAACATAAAATTAGGGTTTTGATCCAAAAATATGAGACATTTTAAAAAAAACATAGGATTAGGGTTGTGATTAAAAAAATCAAAAATAGGAGGCATTCTAAAAACAAAACTTATGATTGGGGTTTTGATTAAAAAAAAGGAACCATTCCGAAAAGAAAAACATATGATAAGGATTTTGATTCAAAACCAAAAAATAGGAGACATACTAAAAAGAAAAGATCGGTTCAAAACTGAAAATTAGGAGACATTCTAAAAGGAAAACATAGGTTGAAAACTGAAAACGGGAGTCATTGTGAAAAGAAATTATAGCATTTCGGTTTTGATTCAAAACTGAAAAGTGGGAGCCATTTTGAAAAGAAAACATAGGATTAGAATTTTCATTCAAAAATTGATTACATTCTGAAAAAAAAAACATAGGAATTTGTTTTTAATTGAACAACAAAAAATTAGGCTAAATTTTGAAAAGAAAACATAGGATTAGTGTTTTGATTGAAAAATAGGAGACATTCAGAAAAGAAAACGTAGGTTTAAATCCAAAAATGGGAGACATTTCATGAAGAAAACATAGCATTGGAAAACTTAGATGACACTTCAAAAAGAAAACTTATGATTATGTTTTTTTATTGAAAAGCAAAAATTAGAAGACATCCTAAAAAGAAAATATAAGATTCGGCTTTTCATAAAAAATAGGAGACATTAAAAAAAAAAAATTAGATTAGGGTTTTTATTCAAAACCTAAAAATAGGAGACATTCCAAAAAAAAAAAATAGGATAAAGGTTTTGATTAAAAAATAGGAGACATTTTAAAAAGAAAACATGGGATTAGTATTTTGATTGAAAAATAGGAGACATTGTGAAAAAAAAACATAAGATTAGGGATTTGATTCAAAAATGATAAATAGGTGGTATTCCAAAAAAAAAAACATATGATTCAAAAATACTAACCCTATGTGAGATTAGGGTTTTGATTAAAAAATTGGAGGCATTTCTAAAAGAAACCATAGGATTAGAATTTTGATTCAAAGTTGATAAATAGGAGATATTTCAAAAATAAAAACGTAGGATTAGGGTTTTGATTAGAAAATATTAGGCATAACCATAGGATTAGGGTTTTCATTAAAAAATACGAGACATTCTAAAAATAAAACATAGATTTAGGGGTTTGATTCTAATGCAGAAAAATATGAGACATTCAGAAAAGAAAAAAAAACATAGGATTAGTGCTTGGATTCAAAAATAGTAGACATTACGGAAAGAAACATAGGATTAGGGTTTTAATGAAAAAGCAGGAGACATTCCGAAATGAAAATATAGAACTAGGGTTTTAATTAAATAGTAGGAGACTTTCCGAAAGGAAGACATTGGATTAAGGTTTTGATTAAAAAATCGAAAAATAGAAGACAATCAGAAAAAAAAAACATTAATTAGGGTTTTAATGGAAAAATAGGAGACATTCAAAACATAAAATATAGGATTACAGTTTTTATTCGAATGGGAAATATAGGAGACATTCTAAAAAACAAATCATTGGATTAGGGCCTTGATTCAAAACTAGTACACATTCCGAAAAGAAAACATAGAATTTTTGTTTTGATCCAAAAATAGGAGACATTCCTTAAAGAAAACATTGGATTAGGGTTTTTTTGAAAATTTAAAAATAGTAGACATCCCAAAAAGAAAAACATAGGAATAGACTTTTGATTGAAAAATAGGTGAGATTCAGGAATGAAGACATATGGTTTGGGTTTTGATTCAAAACCTAAAAAATAGAACATGTTCCAAAAAGAAAACATAGGATTAGGGTTTTCATTCAAAAAATTGAAACATTCCTAAAACAAAATATAGGATTAGGATTTTGATTCAAAATCAAAAAATAATAGACATTCCGAAAGAAATATTGTTTAAAATTAAAAATAGGAGACATTCCAAAAAAAAAAAACATAGAAGTACGGTTTTGATTAAAAAATAGAAGACTTCTGAAAACAAACCTTAGGATTATGTCTTTGATTGAAAAGAGAAAATTACGAGATATTCCGAAAAGAAAACATTTGATTACTCTTTTGATTAAAAATTTTGAGTCATTACATAAAGAAAAAACATATGATTAGGCTTTTGATAAAGAAATTGGGTACATTCCAAAAAGAAAACATAGAATCATGGTTATGATTTAAAAATAAGAGACATTAGGAATGGAAAACATAGACTTAGAGTTTTGATTCAAAACCAAAAAATAGGACACATTCCGAAAAGAAAACATATTATTAGGGTTTTGATTGAAAAATAATAAAATAGGTCACATTCTGAAATAATAAAATAGAATTAGGATTTTAATTATAAAATAGGTCACATTCCAAGAGAAAACATATGATTAGAGTTTTGATTCAAAAATAGAAGACATTCAGAAAAGAAAACGTAGGAATAGGACTTTTATTGAAAACCATTAAATAGGAGACATTCCAAACAAAACAAATACATGATTTGGGTTTGATTAAAAAATATGAGACATTGAGAAAAGAAAACTAGGATTACGATTTTGATTCAAGACCAATAAATGGGAGACATTCTTAAGATAAAACATACTATTAGTGGTTTGAGTGAAAAATAGGAGACATTCCGAAAAGAAAACATAGGATTATGATTTTGATTAAAAAAAGGAGCCATTCCCAAAAAATAAATATAGAATTAGGTTTTTGACTAAAAAATTAAAGACATTCCGAAAAAAGTATATAGGTGTATGAATTTTGTTTGGAAAATGAAAAGTAGGAGACATTAACAAAAAAAAAATCATAGGATTAGGGTTTCGATTCAAAACCGAAAAGTAGGACACATTCAAAAAAAAAATATTGGATTAGGGTTTTAATTGTAAAATATTAGACATTCTAAAAAAGACATAGGTTTTGTTTATTCCAAAATAGGAGATATTCCATAAATAATAGACGGGATTAGGATATTAATTATAATGCAAAAAATAGAGACATTTTGAAAAGAAAATATCAGATTAGAGCTTTGATTCAAAATAGAAGACATTCCAAAAAGAAAACATAGGACTAGGGGTTTGATTCAAAAATAAAAAAATTAGGTGATATTCTGAAAAAAAAAATATAGGATGAGCTTTTTGATTCAAAACTAGTAGACATTCCAAAAGGAATACATAGGGTTAGTGATGCACTCTCTGCAAGTGCATGGATTGTTACAAGTAATACAGTGGTAACCTGTGAGGGATAGAGTCATCAAAACACAAAGACTGGACTTCTAATACTAATTACTCTTCCAATGTCTACCAAATCACAGAGTTGGTTGAAGAATTACAAAAGATGGCAAAAGGAAACCAAGATAAAAGTGGAATCAATGCGTAGACTAGCATCGATTTTTTTGTAACAAGAGAACAATGCCCCGGGATGATTCCCATGTGTTCGAGATACTGACTTGAATCTAATTCCTACCACGGTAGATTCTAATATCCTTGTGAGTGCTCAAAAGCTATGGGTTTCATACACAACAAGTTTTGCAACTACACGAGGTAATTGCAACTACGACAATCCACACATGTCTTGTTTTATGCAAGCATCTATGCAAATCAAGAACATCATATTATGGAAACACATGAAAAATTCAAGAATGCATTAAAACTCCATAGGTAAAAGAAAGAAATTATTCAAACTATCAATAATCAACATAGTCCAACTTCTCGGGGCATCGTGAAACAATTCGCCCCTCATAATTTGATACAAATGAGAAGAATAAAAGAAAGAACTAAGGGAAGAAATCATGATATCCCTCTTACCAATTCTCCTCTCAAATGTGTTTTAGAGCTTCATGGTTGAGCTCGCTCCACTTCCTTTGAGCCTCCAACTCGACCTTGGTCCCCTTAGGGGGTGCGGTGAAGCTTGATCTTCATCCTCATCAATATTCTCTCAGTGGAGAAGAAAATGCCCAAACAAAAGATGAGAAATCCTAGAAGCTAGAATTAAAAAGGGTGTTTTTTGGCTTGAGACGGTCTCAGCACGATCGTGCTTATACCATCTTTCTTTGATATTCTCCAAGTATTAACCAAGGATATTCATGGGGAGGAAGAGCAGTCATGCTTTACCCGTGCTTTGCTTGATTAGGACGGTGCAAGAAGCATCTGGGCATGCTTCCCTTGTGAGCACATGGTGCTATGACTCCAGAGGAACCCTTTCTTGTTCAGCTACTAAAGTAACTTTAGACAGTGATATTCACGATGACAAAGCACAAAATTGCTTTGCTCGTGCTTGGCTTGGACACTTAGAAAAATTCTTCATTTCTTGCTTGTTTTGTCCTCGAATTCACTCCTTATTGCTTTAAGCCCTAATTTCCTATACCATGAACAAAAACACCCAGAGCAACATTGAATATATATAAAAAGTGCTAAAAGGCAAGCAAAAGTATGACTTGGGAGTAAGAAAAACATGATATAAATGCGAAGACATAGGCCAATGTGGATCATAATGCACCTATTTTGCAGGTAGGGTTGTGAGGCCAAGTATGAAGGAAATAGGCCAATGTGGATCATAATGCACATATTTTGGAGGAAATCTCACTAAGGTTCAAACGCGAAGACATAGGTCAGGTGTGAGATGCTAGAGTGTGTGCCAACCTCCTAGCAGTCGAGTGAGCACATCCATTTGGAGGGGCACAAAGGCAGTCACACTCGAGCATTCCGATTTATGCACATAAGAACGAGAGCTCCACCAACATGGATATCATTGAAGAAGCAAGTGATTCACGATGTAAACGTGTGCCCGTTTGCATTACTCCGATGAAAATATGGAATTGGAAAGTTATTCAGGTCAAAGACTGTAGCAGAGCAACGTAGCAACACTGTACCATATACTGTAGCAGTACTGTTCACAGCCGGCCGAGAAATCAGAGAAACAGAGAATCCACACGGGCGTGTGGAAATTATCCACGACCGTGTGAAAATTCCTCACGGGCGCGTGTACCGTCCACGCCCGTGGAGTCGCCCGATTCCAGCCTTATTTAAAGCCGATTCAGCCTCGATTTTGGTATTCTTTTCTCCATCTTTTCCCCAACTTGCGAGACGGCTTCGGCTAGGGTTTTGAGGGGTATTAGCTAGGTTTTTTGGGAGGTTCTACGGCTCCGACATCACGCGTCGTTTGGAAGAAGGTTATTGGGAGAGCTTTCGTCGGCATCGATCCGGCGAGGTGTATCCTAGGCTGGACAAAAGATCCTTTGCGACGAGTAGAGGACTCTCCACAAGACCATCGACCCAACCATCGAGGGGGTTTCTTTATGGATTCATTGCTTTTACATTTGATTTCTTTGATTGTACTTAGCTCCATGGAGAGCTAAACCCCTAGTGGGTACTTGGGTGATTGTGAACCCTAGGATGTATTTATTTCTTTGAACTTCTTTATTATGCTTTCAATAAATTGATGTTTATTATGAGTTCCAACCTTGAATGCTTGATTGTATGAATATTTCCCCTAGAGTAACACTAGGGTTGAGAGTTCTTGTTGGTAACCTTGTGAATGAGTGACACACCGCGAGCGTTAGACAAAACTAGGTTGGAGAGGGTTGAGAGGGTGAGTCGAGAGATACAGGAGCGTCCCCTTTCCCCTCTGACGTGATAGATTCTACCTCTGTTCCTCGAGTTCTTTGCGGCCATAATAGAGTGAATGGTCTAAGGGATGAATCTCCGTTGGGGCTTAGTTGCGCATGCAACGAAGTGAAGCGTTGAGGGGATCTTAGTATCTAGGCTTAATTGTGGCTAGGGACCTTCCGCCTGGACCTAAAGGTTAGGTCTATAATTAGGAAGAGATTTATCACCTGGAATCCCTAGAGCTCATTGCAACTTTATTCGAGTGCGAGGTTGAGAGATTATTTAATCTCTCCTCCGGGACATGAATAGAGTTAGGCATAGTTGATCTTAGATTTGGGACTATGTATGTAAGGATTTCCACGACTCACCATTGCATTGATTAGGAAGCATAATAGAGAGTTCTTGCACTTGAAGCGATTATCCTAGGTGAAGCATCATCCGAGTACCCCATCTTTATCGATTGCCTTACCTCCTCCTTACTTTTGCTTTCTTACTTGTTGCTTTTAATTGTTGAGAATTGTATCATTGTCACACTTATCATTGTTGATATTCCACATATCTAAGAAACGAATTAAGTGTCTTTACTCCCTACTCCTTGTGGATTCGATACCCGCTCACCCGGGATTATTACATCGACAAACCCATGCACTTGCGGGATATACGCAAGGGGATCTTGTCAATATTTTGATTGAAAAATTGGAGACCATCGAAAAAGAAAACGTAGAATTAGGGTTTTGATTCAAAAGTGAAAATTATTTTTAAATACCATAAAGAAAATATAGGACTAGGGTTGTTATTATAAAATATGAAACATTCCGAAAATAAAACATTGGATAAGGTTTTTGATTCAAAACCAAAAATAGGAGACATTACGGAAAGAAATTATAGGATTATGGTTTTGATTCAAAACCAAACATTACGAGACATTCCTGAAAGAAATCATAGGATTATAGTTTTGATTCAAAATTTAAAAAATAGGAGACACTCCGAAACGAAAATATAGAATTAGTGTTTGATTGAAAAGTAGGAGACATTCGAAAAAGAAAAAGAGGATTATGTTTTTGACAGAAAACCATAAAATAGGAGACGTTATGAAAACAAAACATACGATTAGGGTTTTCATTTAAAAACGGGAGACATTACTAAAAAGAACGTAGGAATAGGTTTTTGATTGAAATTAAGAGACATTTTGAAATGAAAACATACGACTAGGGTTTTGATTTAAAAACAAAAAAATTAAGAGACATTCCAAAAAGAAAAATTAGGATTAGGGTCTTGAATAAAAAAATAGAAAACATTCCGAAAAGAAAACATAGAATAAGGGTTTTGATTCAAAATAAAAAAATAGGAGACATTCCAAAAAGAAAACATAGGATTAGGGTTTTATTCAAAACGTATAATAGGAGATATTCCAAAGAAGAAAAATATGATTACGGTTTTGATTAAAAAATAGGAGATATTTTCAAAAGAAAACATAGGGTTACGGCCTGATTCAGAAGCAAAAAATAGGAGGCATTCCTTAAAGAAAACATAAACATTGCCAAAAGAAAACATAGGATTAGTTTTTTTATTCAAAAATAGGAGATATTCCAAAAAGAAAACATGGGATTAGGGGTTTGATTAAAAAATGAGAGACATTTCAAAATGCAAACATAGGATTAGGGATTTTATTCAAAAATAGGAGGCATTGGAAAAAAACATAGGAATAGTTTTTTGATTCAAAACTAAAAAATAGGAGACATTCCGAAATGAAAACATTGGATTATTGTTTTGATTAAAAAATTTGAGATATTCAAAAATGATTAGAGTTTTGATTAAAAAAAGGAGACATTCCAAAAAGAAAACATAATATTAGTCTATTGATTCAAAAGTAGGAGGCATTCCAAAAAGAAAAAATTGGATTAGAGTTTTTATTCAAATCCGACAAATTGGAGAAATTCCGAAAGGGAAAAATATTGGATTGTGGAATTTATTGAAAAATATTTGATATTCCGATAAGGAAACATACGATTAGGGTTTTGATTAAAAACAAAAAATAAGGAGACATTTCCAAAAAAAAAAGATATACGATTAGTGTTTTGATTAAAAAATATGAGACATTCTAAAAAGAAAACCTAGGATTATGATTATGATTCAAAGCTAAATAATAGGACACATTCTGTAAAGAAATCCTAGGATTATATTTGTGATTCAAAACTGAATAATAGGATACATTCAAAAAATAAACATAGGATTATTGTTTTTATTCAAAACCAAAAAATTGGAGAGATTCCGAAAAGAAAACATATAATTAGGCTTTTGATTGAAAAGTTGGAGATACTGAGAAATGAAAAAAAAGGACTAGTGTTTTAATTTAAAAATATGAGACATTCATAAAACAAAGAATAGGACTATGGTTTTTATTCAAAACAAAAGGGAATTAGGTGAAATCCCGAAAAGAAAAGATAGGATTAGTGTTTTGATTTAAATATAGGTGTCATTCTGAAAAGAAAACATAGGATTATGGTTATTAATAAAAAATAAGAGACATTATGAAATGAAAACAAAGGATTTGTGATTTTATTAAAAAATAGGAGACATTTCAAAGAGAAAACATATTATTAGGGTTTTGATTAAAAAAATAGAAGCCATTCTGAAAAGAAAACATATGATTTGGGTTTTGATTAAAATATACGAGCTATTCCAAAAGGAAAACATAGGATTAGGGTTTTGATTTAAAAATAGGAGACATTCCGAAACGTAAACATAAGATTAGTTTTTCAATTAAAAATTAGCAAACATTATGAAAAGGAAACATATAATTAGGGTTTTGATAAAAAAATATTAGACATTCGGAAAAGAAAACATATTATCTGGTTTTTTTATTCAAAATCTAGAAATAGGAGACATTCTGAAAAGAAAAAATAGGATTCGTATTTTGATGCAAAACTAAAAAAATGCAACATTCAGAAATGAAAAGATAGGATTGTTGTTTCGAGTGAAAAATTGGAGACATTGCGAAAATAAAACATAGAATTAGGGTTTTTATTAAAAGTATAGGAGCCACTATGAAAAAAAAAACATAGGATTAGGGTTTTGATTGGAAAATAGGAGACATTCCAAAAATATGATTATGGTTTTGATGCAAAACCAAAAAATAGGAGACATTATGAAAAGAAGACATAGGATTAGGTTTTTTTATTCAATAGTGAAAAATAGGAGACATTTGAAGAAGAAAACATAGGATTAGGGTTTTGATTGAAAACCCAAAAATAGGAGATATTCCTAAATGAACATACGATTAGGGTTTTGATTAAAAAATTGAAGACATCACAGAAAGAAGACATATGACTAGAGTTTTGACTCAAAATGAAAAAAAGGAGACATTCCGAAAAGAAAACATATTATTTGGATTTTAATTCAAAAATAGGAGATATTCCGAAAAGAAAACATAGTATTAGGTTTTCGATTAAAAAATAGGAGACATTCCCTAAAGAAAACATTGGATTATTCTTTTAATTGAAAAATATTAGACATTTTTATAAGAAAACGTATTATTACGGTTTTGATTAGAAACCGAAAAATAGGAGACATTTCAAAAAAAAAATATAGGATTAGGGTTTTGAATATAAAATATGAGACATTCTTAAAGGAAACCATAGGATTTGGGTTTTGATTAAAATATAGGTGACGCCCTGAAACAAAAACATTAGATTATGGTTTTGATTCAAAACTACAAAAATAGGAGACATTCCGACAGGAACACGTAGGACTAATGTTTTGTTTCAAAATTGATAAATTGGAGGCATTCCGAAAAGCAAACTTAGGATTAGTGTTTTGATCCAAAGCTGAAAATAAGGAGATGTTCCTAAAACAAAACATAGGATTATGATTTTCATTAAAAAAACTAAGGAGACATTGCGAAAAAAAAACACAAGATTGGGGGTTTTATTCGAACCAAATAAATAGGAGACATTACAAAAAAAAATATGGGATTAGGGCTTTGATTGAAAAATGGGAGACATTTTGAAAAGAAAACATAGAATTAGGTTTGACTAAAAAACTAGGAGATACAAGAAAAGAAACATAAAATTATGTTTTTGATTGAAAACCGAAAAATAGTAAACATTCAGAAAAAAAATAGGATTAAGCCTTTGATAAAAAAAAGTAGACATTCCAAAAAATAAACATACGATTAGTTTCATTTATTCAAAACAGAAAAGTAGGAGACATTCCGAAAAAGAAAACATAGGATTACTTTTTTTTATTCAAAACCAGAAAATAGGTGACACTCCAAAAAGAAAACATAGGTTTAGGGTTTTGATTCGAAACAAAAAATATTAGACATATAGTAAAGAAAACACATGATTAGGGTTTGGTTGAAAAGTAGGAAACATTTTTAAAAGAAAAAACAGGATTAGGGTTTTGATTCAAAATAAAAAAATAGGAGACATCCCAAAAAGACAACATAAGATTAGGGTTTTGATTCAAAAATAGGAGACATTCAGAAAAGAAAATATAGTATTATGGTTTTTATTAAAAAATAGGAGACATTATGAAATGAAAACATATGATTTAGGATTTGATTCAAACATAGGAGACATTTACAAAAGAAAACATGGTATTAGGCCTTTTGATTCAAAACCAAAAAAAAATGGAGATATTCCGAATATAAAACAAAGTATTACAGTTTTGATTGGAAAATAGGAGGCATTCTAAAAAACAAAATATATGATTATGGTTTTGATGCAAAATCGAAAAATAGGAGACATTCCAAACAAAAAATAGGAGACTAGGGTTTTGATTTAAAACCAAAAAATTGGACACATAACAATAATAAAACATAGAATTAGGTTTATGATTAAAAAAATAGAAGACATTCCTGAAAGAATACCACAAGGTTAGGTTTTTGATTGAAATAAAAACATAACATTAGTATTTTCATTAAAAAATAGGAGACATTCTAAAAAAAAACATAGGATTACGGTTTTGATTCAAAGCCAAAAAATAGGCGATATTAAAAAAAACATGGGATTAGGGTACTGACCGGAAAATGGGAGAAATTCCGAAAGGAAAACATATGATTTGGATTTTTATGCAAAACGAAAAAATAGGAAACATTCCTAAAAGAAATCATAGGATTAGTGATTTGATTGAAAATATTAGATATTCAGAAAAGAAAACATCGGATTAGGGGTTTTATAAAAAAATATGAGACATTATGAAAACAAAACATAGGCTTAATGTTTTAATTCACAAATGACAAATTAGACACATTTCAAAAAGAAAACATAAGATTACGTTTTCTAATTCACAAACGAAAAACATTAGACATTTCAAAAAGAAAACCTAGGATTACTATTTTGATTGGAAAATTGGAGACATTTTGAAAAGAAAACATAGGATTAAGGTTTTTATTAAATACGGAAAAAATAAGACATACCATAAAGAATACATAAGATTAGAGGTTTGAATAAAAAATAGGACACATTCAAAAAAGAAAACATAGGATTAGGGTTTTAAATCAAAATAAATAAATAGAAGATATTCCGAAAAGAAAACATAGGATTAGCGTTTTGATAGAATAATAGGAGACATTCCAAAAAGAAAACATAGGATTAGGGTTTTGATTAAAAAAAAAGGCACATTAAAAAAACGAAATAAATGATAAGGGTTTTGATTCAAAAATAGGAGCCCTTAAAAAAACATATGATTATGGTTTTGATTAAAAAATAGGAGACATTTCAAAGAGAAAATATAGTATTAATGTTTTGATTCAAAAATAGTAGATGTTCCTAAAAGAATACATTGGATTTGGGTTTTGATTTAAATTAGAAAACTACGAGATATTACTTAAGGAAAACATAAGATTATGGATTTTCTTCAAAAATAGGAGACATTCCGAAAAGAAAATATAGGATTAGATTTTTTATTCAAAACCGAAAAGTAGGAGAAATTTCTAAAAGAAAACATCGGATTGGTATTTGGATTGAAAAATATGATACATTTCGTGGAAAAAAATATAGGACTAGGATTTTGAATAAAAAATAGAAGACATTGCCATAGGAAATCATTGTATTAAAGTTTTGATTTAAAATAAAAAAATCGGAGACAATCTAAAAATAATAGATAGGTTACAGTCTTGATTAAGAAATAGGAGGCATTCCAAATAGAAAACATAGGATTAGGTTTTTGATTTAAAAATAGGAGACATTCGGAATAGAAAACACATAATTAGAGTTTTGATTTAAGAAAAACATGAGATATTCCTAAAAGAAAACATAGAATTAGGATTTTGACTCAGAAATAAGATACATTCTATTATAAAACATGTTGTTAGTGCTTTGATTCCAAACTAAAAATAGGAGACATTCCAAAAAGAAAACATAGGATTAATATTTTGATTAAGAAATATAAGACATTCTAAAACAAAAACATACAATTAGGGTTTTGATTAAAAATTAGGAGGTTTCCCAAAAGAAAATATATGATTTTGGTTTTGATTCAAAAATAGGAGGTATTCTAAAAAAAACATAGGATTAGGGGTTTGATTCAAAAATAGGAGTCATTCCGAAAAGGAAGCATAGGATTAGAGTTTTTATTAAAATATAGGAGACATTATGAAAAGAAAACATAGGATTAGGGGTTTGATTCAAAAATAGGAGTTATTCAAAAAGAAAAAATAGGATTTGGGTTTTTATTAAAATATAGAAGACATTATGAAAAGGAAACACTTGATTAGGGTTTTGATTCAAAAAAATAGAGACATTAAAAAAAGAAAACATATTATTAGGTTATTTGATTCAAAATCGAAAACTTGGAGATATTCTTAAAAGAAATCATAGGATCCTTGTTTTGATTCAAAACTAAAAGATATGAGACATATCGAAAATGAAAACATAAGATTACGGTTTTCATTCATAAATTGGAGATATTCTGAAAAGAAAACATAGGATTAAGGTTTTTATTAAACAAATTGGAGACATTATGAAAAGAAAACATAGGATTAGGGTTTTGATTCAAAAATAGGAGACATTTACAAGAGGAAATATAGAATTAGGGGTTTGATTCAAAACCTAAAAATAGGTGACTTTGCAAAAAAAAAAAAAACATAGGTTTAGGGTTTCGATTGGAAAATGGGAGATATTTCAAAAAGGAAACATAAGATTAGTGTTTTGATGCAAAACCAAAAAACAAGAGACACTCAGAAAAGGAACATCAGATTAGCTTTTTTATCAAAAAATATGAGACATTATGAAAAGAAAAAATAGGATTAAGATTTTGATTCAAAATCAACAAATTGGATACATTCTAAAAAGAAAACATAGGATTACGGTTTTAATTTGAAAATAAGACATATTCTAAAAAGAAGACATACTATTAGGATTGGTAATTCAAAACCGAAAAATAGGAGACATTTCAAAAAGGCAACATAGGATGAAGGTTTTGATTCAAATCTGATAAATAGGAGACGTTTAACATAAGATTAGGGGTTTGAATAAAAAATAGTACACATTTTGAAAAAAAAACATAGGATTAGGGTTTTGATTCAAATAAAAAAAATAGAAGACATTTAGAAATGAAAACATAGTATTAGGGTTTGGATTGAAAAAAGGAGATATTTAACAAAAATGTAGGATTAGGGTATTGATTCAAAATAGGAGGCATTCACAAATAAATCATACGATTAGGGTTTTTATTGAAAACCGAAAAATAGCAGCCATTCCAAAATGAAAACGTAAGATTAGTGTTTTGATTAAAAAATTGGAGATATTAGGAAAAGTAAACATTTAAGTAGGTTTTTTATTCAAAAATGAAAAATATGAAACATTCCGTAAAGAATGCCTATTATTTAGTTTTTGATTCAAAAATATGAGGCATTACGTAGAGAAAACGAAGAATTAATGCTTCGATTAAAAAATAGGTGACATTCCTAAAAGGAAACATTGGATAAGTATTTTAAATTAAAAATAAGAGACATTCCGATAAGACAACATATTATTAGGGTTTTCATTAGAAACCAAAAAATAGAAGACATCTCAAAAATAAAACATAAGATTAGAGTTTTCACTATAAAATAGGAGACATTATAAAAGGTAAACATATGATTAGGGTTATGATTAAAAAATAGGAGACATTCTGAAATGAAAACATGGGTTAGGGTTTTGACTCAAAACTAGAAAATTGAGACATTACGAAAAGAAAATGTAGGACTAATGTTTTGTTTAAAAACAAATAAATAGAAGACATTCTGAAAAACAAAGATAGGTTTAGTGTTTTGATTCAAAGCTGAAAATATGGAGATATTATCAAAAATAAACATAGGATTATTTTGTTGATTGAAAAAAATGAGACATTGCGAAAAGAAAACAATGTATTGGGGTTTTTAATCAAACCAAATAAATAGGAGACATTCATAAAAGAAAAAAACATGGAATTAGTGTTTTGATTTAAAAATGGAAGACATTATGAAAAGAAAATATAGGATTAGGGTATTGATTAAAAAATAAGAGACATAAGAAAATAAAACATAAAATTAGGTTTTCGATTGAAAACTGAAAAATAGTAGACATTCCGAAGAGAAAATGTAGGATTTGGGTTTTCGATTGGAACTGTAGCATATACTATAGCAGCACTGTTCACAGCCAGCCGAGAAACTAAAGAAACAGAGAATCCACCCGGGCGTGTGGAAATTATCCACGGCCGTGCGGAAATTCTGCACGGGCGCGTGGAGCATACACGCCCGTGTAGTTGCCCGATTCCAGCCCTATTTAAAGCCGATTCAACCCCGATTTTGGTATTCTTTTCTCCATCTTTTCCCCAACTTGCGAGAGGGCATTGGTTAGGGTTTCGAGGGGTATTGGCCAAGGTTTTGGAGAGGTTCTATGGCTCCGACATCGTCATTCCTTAGGAAGAAGGTTGGTAGGGGAGCTTCCGTCGAGGCGTATCCCATACTCGGATGAGGGAATCCTTGGACGACGAGTAGAGGATTTTCCATAAGGCCATCGACACGACTATCGAGGGGGTTTCTTTATGGATTCTTTGCTTTTACATTCTATTTCATTGATTGTACTTAGCTCCATGGAGAGCTAAACCCCTAGTGGGTACTCGAGTATTGTGAACCCTAGAATGTATTTGTTTCTTTGAACCTCTTTATTATGCTTTCAATAAATTGATGTTTATTGTGAGTTCCAGCCTTGAATGCTTGATTGTATGAATATGTCCCCTAGAGTGACACTAGGGTTGAGAGTTCTTGTTGGTAACCTTGTGAGTGAGTGACAGACCACGAGCGTTAGACAAAGCTAGGTTGGAGAGGGTTGAGAGGGTGAGTCGAGAGGTACAGAAGCGTCCCCTTTCTCCTCCGGTGTGATAGATTCTACCTCCGTTCCTTGAGTTCTTTGCGGCTATAATAGAGTGAATGGTCTAAGGCATGAACTTTCGCTGGGGCTTAGTTGCACGTGCAACAGAGTGAAGCGTTGAGGTGATCTTAGTATCTAAGTCTTAATTGTGGTTAGGGACCTTCCACTTGGACCAAAGGGTTAGGTCTATAATTAGGAAGAGATTTACCACTTGGAATTCCTAGAGCTCATTGCAACCCTATGCGAGTGTGAGGTCTTGAGATTGTTCGATTTCTCCTCCGGGACATGTTTAGACTTACTCATAGTTGACCTTAGATTTGGGACTATGTAATTAAGGATTTCCATGACTCACTATTGCATTGATTAGGAAGCATAATAGAGGGTTCTTGCACTTGAAACAAGTATCCTAGGTGGAGCATTATGCGGGTACCCCATCTTTATCGATTGCCTTACCCCCCTTCTTTACTTTTGTTCCCTTTCTTGTTGCTTTTATTGTTGAGAATTGAATCATTATCACACTCATTATCATTGATCTTTCACATAGCTAAGAATCGAATTAAGTATTTTTATTCCCTACTCCTTGTGGATTCGATACCAGCTCACCCGGGATTTTTACTTCGACAAACCCGTGCACTTGCGGGATATACGCGAGGGGGTTTCTTTATGGATTCTTTGCTTTTACATTCTATTTCATATCTTCTCATTCTATCATTGTTCTAACGTTTCCTTATTTTTTTTTTATATAGGAAATGATTAACATGTTTGAATCATTTGGCACTATCACGAGAATGGTTGAACACGTGGAGCAGAAAGTTCAAACAATTGCATGGCATGACATGCTGTGTCCTTCTCATCATGAGCAGTGTACAACTCAACAGCTAATAGAAGAATCGGTTGAAGATTACAATGCCAGGATTCAAGGGCAAAACGGTGAATTAGATAATGTGATAAAGCAGTTTAAGGAATCCATGTCGGCGTCAATGAGTGACCAGTTGGAGGAAAGTATAGAAAGAATACTTGCTCAGTTTGATTCTTCCTATCAAGATCAGAGGCAGGAACTCTTTTCAGTTGGGGTTGCTATTTCAAAAGTAGAACTATGTGGAATGGACACGTTGATATCTGTTGTAGATTGTAACGAGATAGGTACCCGCTAGAAGAGGAGGAGAATAACTCGCGAACATGAGGCAAAATGATTTTCGAGGAGATTGATAATTTGAAAGAGGGCGGCTTTGCACCCATCAATTGTTGAACCACCGTAACTTGAGCTTAAAAACTCTTCCAAAGCATATTTGGAATATGCATTCTTAATGGAGGACTCTAAACTCCCTATCATTATAGCTTCAAACTTGTCTGTGGAGCAGAAGGATAAGCTTGTTAGCATGTTGAAAAAGCACAAATCAGCTATTGCATTGAAGATCTCCGATATTAGGGGTATAAACCCATCATTCTGCACTCATAAGATCCTAATGGAGGATGACTATAAATCTGTGATCCAACCTCATCGAAGATTGAACCCTAATATGAAAGAAGTTGTTAAGACGGAAGTAATAAAACTTTTGGATGCGGGAATCATCTATCCCATATCAGATAGCAAGTGGGTGAGCCCAACCCAAGTTGTCCCGAAAAAAGGAGAAATGACAGTGTTGAAGAATGAAAAGAATGAGTTAATCCCAACTAGGACAGTTACTGGTTGGCGAGTTTGCATTGACTATAGGAGACTGAATGACGTCACTCAGAAAGATCACTTTCCTTTGCCATTTATTGACCAAATGTTGGAACCACTAGCAGGACATCAATTCTACTATTTCCTTGATGGCATGTCGGGATACTTTCAAATTCCAATAGCCTCAGAAGATCAGGAGAAAATCACATTTACTTGCCCTTATGGCACCTTTGCTTATAGAAGAATGCCTTTAGGGTTGTGTAATGCCCCTGCAAATCATTTCAGCGCTGCATGACGGCCATTTTTGACAACTTTCTCGAAGATATTATGGAAGTTTTCATGGATGATTTTTTAGTGTTCGGGGACTCTTTCGATGGTTGCTTAAACAATTTGGAAAGAGTATTAGTGAGATGTGAAGAGACGAATCTCATCCTTAACTGGGAGAAGTGTCACTTTATGGTGCAAGAAGGCATTGTCCTTGGATATAAGATTTCCCAGGCAGGTATGGAGATGGATAAGGCAAATATTGAGATAATTGACAAGCTTCCTCCACCTAAGAATGTAAAAGGGATCCACAGTTTCTTGGGTCATGCAGGTTTTTACAGAAGGTTTATTAAGGACTTTTCAAAAATCTCCCAACCGTTCACCAAACTTCTTGAGAAGGATACCCCTTTCTGACTTCGGAAACGACTGTCTGAATGCATTCAATGTGTTGAAAGAGAAGTTAGTGCAAGCACCAATCCTGACAACAACGAAGTGGAATGAGTCGTTCGAAGTAATGTGTGATGCTAGTGATTATGTAGTGGGAGCGGTTTTGGGTCAGAGAAGAAATAAGCAATTTCAACTAATCTATTATGCTAGCAAAACTCTCACAAGTGCACAAGAGAATTACACCGCTACTGAAAAGGAATTATTAGCAGTAGTATATGCTTTTGAGAAATTCAGACCATATCTCATCCTATCTAATGTCACCGTGTTCACAGATCATTCTGCACTCCGTTATCTCATGAACAAGGCAGATGCGAAGCCGAGATTGATTCGGTGCATATTGTTATTGCAAGAATTCGATATGGAAATCAAAGATAAAAAGGGGATAGAGAATGTGGTTGCCGACCATCTGTCGAGACTAGAAGGTTGTGAGGGGCAAGAACCAGCAAACAAGGAAATTATTGATTTTTTCCTTGAAGAGCACTTGTATGCGGTACAGGAATTAGAATCGAAAGATGTTCCATGGTTCGCAGATTTTGCGAATTAGCTATCAAGACGGGTACTGAAGGGGGGTTTAAGCTTTTCAAAGATAAGAAGAAATTTTTTTCGCTGATCTTAAGAACTTTTTTTCCGGGAAGATCCTCACCTGCTTCAGTATTTGTGCGGATCGGTGGTTCGAAGGTGCATTTCTAGAGAGGAAGGTTGGAACATCAGTGCACATTATCACTCAGGCCCAGTGGGGGGGCATTATGCTTCAAGTCAAACTGCAGAGAAGGATTTAGCCGCTGGGTTCTATTAGCAAACTTTATTCCAAGATGTTCATCAGTTTGTTTTACGATGTGATAGTTGTCAAAGGGCTGGAAATTTATCGCGAAGGGATGAGATGCCTCAAAATCCCATGCAATTCTACGAGGTATTTGATGTTTGGGGAATTGATTTTATGGGACCATTTCCAAAGTCCAATGGAAACCAATACATTCTGGTGGCAGTTGACTATGTTTCCAAGTGGGTGGAAGCCCAAGCTCTTCCAACTAA
Source organism: Dioscorea cayenensis subsp. rotundata (assembly GCF_009730915.1). Classification (NCBI taxonomy): domain Eukaryota; kingdom Viridiplantae; phylum Streptophyta; class Magnoliopsida; order Dioscoreales; family Dioscoreaceae; genus Dioscorea; species Dioscorea cayenensis. The sequence continues at coordinate 7,190,799 of NC_052490.1, forward strand.
TGATGCACGAACTGTGGTGAAGTTTTTGAAGAAGCTATTTACCCGCTTTGGAACTCCAAGGATCATTATCAGCGATCGGGGAACCCATTTCTGTAATACACAAATGGCAAAAGTGTTAAAACGCTATGGGGTTCATCATCGTCTAGCTACTCCTTATCATCCGCAAACAAGTGGGCATGTGGAGTTCACAAATATAGAGCTCAAGAGAATATTAACCAAATCAGTGGAACAAGGGAAACGAGACTGGTCTGAAAGATTTGATGACACACTTAGGGCTCATAGAACAGCATATAAAACTCCAATAGGGACCACTCCCTATAATTTAGTGTATGGACAATCTTGTCGTTTATTGGTGGAATTAGAGCACAAAGCATATTGGGTAATTAAAGCTATGAATTTCGATTTGCACAAATCTGGAGAGCAACGAATGTTACATCTCAACGAGTTAGACGAATGGAGGATGAAGGCATATGAGAATGCAAGGATATACAAGGAGAGAATTTGGAAGTGGCATGACAAGCATATTAAGATGCCGAAGGACTTCAAGGCAGGCGATCGGGTGTTACTATTCAACTCTCGTTTACGTTTATTTCTGGGGAAACTCAAATCGAGGTGGTCTGGTCCGTATACCATAACCGAAGTTTCACCCCATGGAGCCATTGAGATTAACCATATGGAAAAGGGCACATTCAAAGTGAATGGACATAGGCTGAAACTATACTATGGCGGAGAGATTTGCAGTGACAATAGAGAAGTATTTTTCCTCCATGAACCCCCATGAGGTAAGGCAAGGTACGTCAAGCTTAGTGACGTTAAACAAGCGATTCTTGGGAGGCAACCCAAGTGTTTACTGTTTTCTTAGCTTTTAGTTTAGTTTTTTTGCATTAAATATTCGTTACGTGTTGATGTCTGAATTTTTAGATACTTGTGCTGCAATTTTATTGTGGGTTTTTAAAGTCATCGTGTGCTTTATGAGGAATTGGCGAAAGTTTGGTCGTTTGGGTTCTATTTCGTGTTTTTCACTGGTAAAATTTGCATAATATGGCAGGCTCTGAGTGTGTAAACATGTTCAAAAATTTTCTGCAGAACCTGTAGATTTTTCTAAGTCATCCAGAGAAAAGATAGGGGCACAGGGGCGTATACTGCGAGCTCATCCAGAGAAGACACAGGGGCATGCGGCTGCCCCTGTGAACGACCATGTGACTGTCAAACGCCCGTGGATAATTTCCGCACGGGCGTGTGAATTCCTACAGAGTTGGGCAGTATTTCCCGAGAGCACATAGGGGCGTGGACTCGCCCCTGTGAGCGACCTTGTGAACCACGCACAGGGGTAATTTCCGTATGCCCGTGTGATACTTTGTAGAGGAGTTCTCTCCATCCGAAAGAAGACACAAGGGCATGTGGCTGCCCCTATGAGTTAGGCATGTGAATGTCCACGGCCGTGCGGAATTTCCGCATGGGCTTGTATAATATTTTCCTCGAATATCCAGCGAGGCCACAGGGGCGTGCGTCTACCATTGTGAATCCTTCGTTTGAGGGCGCACGGGCATGGACGATTCCCGCATGCCTGTGTGGATTTCAAGGAGTTAAAAGACCGTCCGCTCTCCCAATACAACAGTCACACATTTCTCCTCAAATAACCCTAAGCCGCCCAAAGAGCATTTTTCCGACATTCTCGTTCCCTGCTACTGTCGTCCTCGAGTCGATTGATTGCGCTTTGTGAGGATTGTAGGGGTGTTTAGGTTTAGCTCATTTGTAGGCCTTAATTTTCTCTCTTCTTTGATTTCATTTGAATCGACCTGATTACCCACGATTGAAATGGATAATACACACCGTATTCTTGTTAAAATGGTTATGATTTATCTTTAAGACAACATGGAATTGAAATAGAGAGTGTGGCATGGAGATTGACTACAAGGGCCGTGCGTTTTCCACGCCCCGTGGATGTGCACGGGCGTGTGGAATTTCCGCACGGTCGTGTGTTGTTATCTTCCTGCAGTCCGAATGGAACTGATTGATTTTCTTTTTAATACATACAGGGATGGCTACCAAATCGAAGAAAGCTGTTGCTAAACGTCCTCGAAAGCCTGCCCCTGAGCCGGAAGTCATGGAATTCACACTCCCTGTGCATAAAGCTCGGTTTGAGTGGTTAGAGAAGCTTAGGTTTGGTCAAACAGGAATCCCGGATGTGGGGTTACTTAGAAAGGTGCAGCTAGCAGATGGCATGGCTGACGAGGTCGAGAAATTATTATTGGTCGGTAATTGGCACAAGTTATTGAATATTCATGACCCTGCTATCCGCACACTCACTTTGGAGGTACTTGCTTCGTTTGAGTTCGACCGCTCTTATGCTCATTTTGATAGTGTCGGCTCTATTCAGTTCAGAGCCCTTGGGCAACATCATAGCATGAGTGTCACACAGTTTTCCACTAAACTTGGTCTATATGATAAAGAGTATACTGAAACTGTGGAGTATGAGAATCTTCCAATTGACATGTCGGGTCTATCTCCCATTGAGGCGTATACATTACTATATGGAAATGGGCGATATCAACCAGGATTGTCTAAGGCCTCATGTTTATCTCGAGCTAGTTACAGATATCTTCACGCCATCATAAGCAGGTCAGTGAATTGTCTTGGTGATAGCACGGGAGTCATCAACAAGCAAGAGTTTCTGTACTTGTACTCAATGGTTCGGAACAAACTAATCCATCTGGGGCATATTTTAGCGGAGTATCTGAAGCATCAAGGACAATATCCCAGATTGGGTGTCATCTTCTCAGGTCCATATATTACCAGCCTCATTGTGGAAATGGGTCTGCGAGACAAAATCAGCTGAACCGAGAAGGCGATAATACCAGCACCCCTTGGGTTAGAGACAATGAGGCTCATGGGGTTAGTATGAAAATATTCAAATGGTGTTTATGTCCTGAACATAGCATTCGAGGATGAAGTTGGGACATCTCAGCCCGCTCCCGAGCCCCAACTAGCACCGATGGAGACCGAGACACCTCCAGTGGCAGAGGAACCATCCCTCATGCGTACGTTTCCACCATCTCGAGCCCATGATCGTTTTGAGAGGCTCGAGAGCACTTTCGGGGTGATACGGTCAGAGGTGGCTTAGGCTCGAGCAGAAATTGATGAGATTAGGGCTACGCAGGCTACTCAGTACACAGAGTTCATGGCGCGTTTCGATGTGTTACAGCAGATTTTAGAGCGAGACGTCTCCTCATCATTTATATTGTGGCCGAGGACTCAATCGGCCCCCTCAGTTCCTCTAGTACCTCCATCCTCTACCGCAGCATCGGTAGACCCACTATGTGCTTCACCAGCAGCTGCAGCAGCACCGGCGCTTGAGAGCGACACTGACACTTCATTTTCCTTTCCTTTACTTTCTTGCATTTTATTTTTATTTTTCTTGTTCTTAGACTTGTTCACTCAGAAAGGATTCTCCTTCTGAGTTTATTTTCATTTTTGCATCATCGAGTTGTACTCATTGCTTCATCTTTTATATACACTCGATTTATTTTGTCTTTATTGAGCTTCACTGAACCCCCTCGTGTATGCGTGCAGGTGGTCTTGTCTTCTTGGGAATTGAGACTTAGTCATGGGCACGGCCAAGGTACTGAGGTACTTGGCCGTGTGAGCTTCACAACCCATTGGAACACTACTCCCAACGAACTAGCTTCATCAAACGCCACAGTAGGAGTCAAGGGAGTATTGTTTTGATTGCTTCTCCCACATTTGCTTTTGAATGATTTATATTTTGAGTGAGCTTGCATGTGTACATTGGGGACAATATACAACTTAAGTGTGTATGTGTGGGGGGGAGTTTCATAGTGCACACATCTTTTCTATTGTTCTTGATTGTTATATGCTCACATTGCCAATGGCGGTTCACCTTAGTTGCAATGATTGTATTCTTGAGTTTAGGAGAATTTCTAACATTGAATGTTTTCATGCTCTAGTTCTTGCTTGAATTTCTAGGAATTTTTGCCCGATTTACACTTAGTGCACTACTCACTCTTTGAACTCTATTGGAAACTCGTGTTCGATGTTAAAGGGACTAGTTAGGTTTATTTTCTTGTGCTAAATTCTGAAAAAAAAGGGGAACAAAATAGTTTTATTGTTTATTTGTGCTTGTTGGGTGGAAAGGGCTACCACCTATAAAGTATGAAGCTACTCTCATAAGTCGGATACTAGCTATGCCGTAATGAGAGAAAGAGCTATCTCATAGGATGAGTGAAAGGCTACCACTCGGGTAGAAAGAGCTACAACCTCGAAAGTGTGAAAGCCACCTTAGCGGGCCGCTTTGGAAAGGGCTACCTTAGAGGATGTGTAAAGCTACTACCATCTTTGAAATTGTTGTCACTTGTGTAGTTAAATAAGTCCCTTATACTTAGAGCTTTGAGGAGTATACCTTGGGTTGACTTGAGTGAGTCCACACACTTTCACGATTTCGGGTTTGTTGTCCTTTTTTATTCAAGTTTTATCTAGAGTTTTCGATTTTTCACATTTAGTGTTGAAATTTCCACTCACTTATAGAATGCTCTCTTTGTATACTTTGGTGAACCTAAGGCCAAGCACTTCCAATATTTTCTTCATTGATACACATAACGTTTTATTTTTTGCTTGAGGACAAGCAAAAGCTTAAGTGTGGGGGAGTTTGATAAGTGGTTGTGCGATACGAATGCGAATCGTTCATTCCTTATGTTGAGCATTACTTTTCTCGGGTTTTTACACTAATATGTGTGTTTTTATGTTATTTTTATGCATGTAGGGTTGTGAGGCCGAGTATGAAGGAAATAGGCGAATGTGGATCATAATACACCAATTTTGGAGGAAATCTTGCTAAGGTTCAAACGTGAAGACATAGGTCAGGTGTGAGATGCTAGAGTGTGTGCCAACCTCCTCGTATTCGAGTGGGCACATCCATTTGGAGGGGTACAAAGGCAGTCACATTTGAGCATTCTGACTTATGCACAAAGAACAAGAGCTCCACCAACGTGTACACCATTGAAGAAGCAAGTGATCCACGACGTGAACGTGTGCTCGTTTGCGTTACCCCGATGAAAGTATGGAATTGGGAAGCTATTCAGGTCGAATACTGTAGCAGAGTACCGTAGCGTATATTATAGCAGCACTGTTCACATCTGGCCGAGAAACCAGAGAAACAGAGAATCCACACGGGCGTGTGGAAATTATCCACGCTCGTGTGGAAATTCCGCACGGGCGCGTGGAGCATACATGCCCGTGTAGTCACCAGATTCCAGCCCTATTTAAAGCCGATTCAGCCCTCGATTTTTGTATTCTTTTCTCCATCTTTTCCCCAACTTACGAGAGGGCTTCGGCTAGAGTTTTGAGGGGTATTGGCCAAGGTTTTGGAGAGGTTCTATGGCTCTGACATCGTCATTCCTTAGGAAGAAGGTTGGTAGGGGACCTTCCGTCGAGGCGTATCCTTTACCGGACGAGGGAATCCTTGGATGACTAGTAGAGGATTTTTCCACAAGACCATCGACACGACTATCGAGGGGGTTTCTTTATGGATTCTTTGCTTTTACATTCTATTTCATTGATTGTACTTAGCTCCATGGAGAGCTAAACCCCTAGTGGGTACTCGGGTATTGTGAACCCTAGAATGTATTTGTTTCTTTGAACCTCTTTATTATGCTTTCAATAAATTGATGTTTATTGTGAGTTCCAACCTTGAATGCTTGATTGTATGAATATTTACCCCTAGAGTGACACTAGGGTTGAGAGTTCTTGTTGGTAAGCTTGTGAGTGAGTGACACATCACGAGCGTTAGACAAAGCTAGGTTGGAGAGGTTTGAGAGGGAGAGTCGAGAGGTACAGGAGCGTCCCCTTTTCCCTCTGGTGTGATAGATTCTACCTCCGTTCCTCGAGTTCTTTATGGCTATAATAGAGTGAATGGTCTAAGGGATGAACTTCCGTTGGGGCTTAGTTGTGCGTTCAATGGAGTGAAGCGTTGAGGTGATCTTAGTATCTAGGTCTTAATTGTGGTTAGGGACCTTCCACTTGGACCAAAGGGTTAGGTCTATAATTAGGAAGAGATTTATCACTTGGAATTCCTAGAGCTCATTGCAACCCTATGCGAGTGCGAGGTCTTGAGATCCGGGACATGTATAGAGTTAGGCATAGTTGACCTTAGATTTGGGACTATGTAATTAAGGATTTCCACGACTCACTATTGCATTGATTAGGAAGCACAATAGAGGGTTGTTGCACTTGAAACAATTATCCTAGGCGGAGCATTATCCGGGTACCTCATCTTTATCAATTTCCTTACCCCCCTTCTTTACTTTTGTTCCCTTTCTTGTTGCTTTTATTGTTGAGAATTGAATCATTATCACACTCATTATCATTGATCTTTCACATAGCTAAGAATCGAATTAAATATATTTTTATTCCCTACTCCCTGTGGATTCGATACCCGCTCACCCGGGATTATTACTTCGACAAACCTATGCACTTGCGGGATATACGCAAGGGGACCTTGTCAATAAGAAAACATATGATTAGGGTTTTGATTGATAAGTAGTAGACATTTCGAGAAGAAATCATTGGATTACAGTTTTGATTAATAATAGGGGATTTCCAAAAAGAAAATATAGGATTAGGATTTCGATTTAAATGTAGGACACATTCATAAAAGAAAACATAGGATTAGTTTTTTTATTCAAAACCTAAAAATAGGAGACATTTCGGAAAGAAAAAATATGATTAGCGTCTTATGGGAAAATTGGAGACTTTCTAAATAGAAAACATAGAATTAAGGTTTTGATTCAAAATCAAAAAATATGAGAAATACCGTAAGCGAAATCATAAAATTAGGGTTTTGAATTATAAATTGGACACATTCCGGAAAGAAAAGATAGGACTCGGGCTTTGGTTCAAAATCTGAAAATAAATGATATTTGGAGAATAAAACACAGTCTTAGGGTTTTGATTGAAAAATACTAGACTTTCCAATACCAAAACATAGGATTAGAATTTTGATTAAAAATATAAGAGCCATTACAAAAGGAAAATATAGGATTATAATTTTGATTCAAAATAGGAGGCATTCCAAAAAGAAAACATAGGATTAGGGGTTTTCATTGAAAACCGAAAAATATGTGACATTCTGAAAGGAAAACATCCGATTAGGGTTTGATTAAAAAATAGGAGATATTGCAAAAAAAAAAAAAAGTATTATTGTTCAAATATAAAAAATGGAGCCATTCTGAAAAAAATTATTGGATTTGGGTTTTGATTCAAATCTGAAAACTAGGAGACATTCATAAGGTAAAACATAAGATTAAGGCTTTTATTCAAAAATATGAGACATTTAGAAAAGAAAACGTAGGATTAGATATTTGATTCAAAACCGAAAGATAGGATATCATAATAAAAATATCAGATTGTTGTTTGGATTGAAAAATATGAGACATTATGAAAAAAATATAGGATTATGATTTTGAATAAAAAAAATAGAAGACATTGCCCAAAGAAAATATAGGATTAGAGTTTTGATTAAAAACCAAAACGTAGGAGACTTTTCGAAAAGAAAACAAAGCAATTTGGGTCTTGATTAAAAAATTGTAGACATTATAAAAAGAAAACATTGGATTAGGGTTTTGATTAAAAAATAGCAGGCATTCTGAACAGAAAACATAGTATTAGTGTTTTTATTCAGAACTAGTAAATCGGAGACAATCCAAAAAGAAAACATAAGTTTAGGGTTTTGATTGAAACCTAGAAGATATTTGGAAAAGATAACTTAGGATTAGAAAAGATAACTTAGGATAAGGTATTTGTTTCAAATGCAAAAAGTTAGGAGACATTAAAATAAGAAAACATACGATTATGGTTTTGATTGAAAAGTAATAGACATTTCGAAAAGAAGTCATTGCATCACAGTTTTGATTAAAAATAGGAGACATTCCTAAAAGAAAACATATGATTAGGGTTTTGATTAAAAAAAGGAGATATTTCGAAAAGAAAAGATTGGGTTAGGGTTTTAATTCAAACCTGATAAATAGGAGACATTCTGAAAAGCAATGGCTTAGGGTCTTGATTTAAAAATCGAAGACATTCCGGAAAGAAAACATATGATTAGGATTTTGATTAAAAAATACGGAACAATCCAAAAATAAAACAAACGATTAGGGTTTTGATTCTAATGTGAAAAATAGGAGACATTCCAGAAAGAAAACGTAGGATTAGGGTTTTGATTGAAAATAGGAGACATTCCAAAAAGAAAACATAGGAATACGACTTTGATTTAAAACCAAAATATATAAAACATTACGAAAAGAAAATAGCATTAGAGTTTTGATTCAAAAATTGGAGACATTCTGAAATGAAACCATAAAATTGGGGTTTTGTTTGAAAAATAGGCAACTTTCAGAAAGGAATGCATAGGATTGGTGTTTTGATTGAAAAATAGGACACATTCTAGAACATAGAGTTGATTTCCTCGGAATAAGAGATAGTCCTGTAGTATGAAATTTGTAAATTTCATGGCATGTACATCTAGTAGAACCTCCAAAAAAATATGGGTCAGTCACAAACATGTCACAAAAGAGTCAAAACCTGGTACCTTAACTCGTAATAGAACCAGAAGCTTGCTCTGCCTACTAAGTGCATCCACAATACTGTTGGACACCTTACCTTATGGTTCACGATATGGGTAAGTTTACCCAGAAAGTTTACCCACCAGTTGTGTGAGAAGATACCTTGTCTTGTTGATGTATATGCCGTAGAGCACAGTGATCTGTGTATAAGATGAACTCTAGGTGAATCAGATAATGCCTCCAGGGTTTGATTGCCTACATCACAGCATAAAATTTGATGTTGTAGGTGTTGTGGTTCAAACATGTTCCTAACAACTTCTCACATGAAATGCAATGGGACCCACTTGCTGGCTTAACACAGCCCCAATTTCCACCTTGGATGCATCTATATACAACTCAAACATGTGGGTGAAGTCAAGTAGTGCTAAGATAGGGGCGGTAGCCAAGCGCTCCTTCATCAGATGGAATGTGTCATCAACTTCGTCTGTCCATGCAAACTTGTTGCCCTTCATGTACTTAGTGAATAGTGCCATAATACTACTGAAATACGAGATAAGCCGCCTATAAAAGGAAGCGAGGCTGTGGAAACTCCTCACCTTGGTGATGTTTGTGGAAGTCAGCCACTGTTTCACCACCTTGATCTTCGCTTCCTCTACTTGTATTCCTTCTCCTAAAACAAAATAAGCGAGAAACAATTGCTTAGGTGTGAAGAAAACACACTTCTTCCTTGCTGAGTAAAACAATTGGGATCAAAGAATGGCGAGTATTGTCCTGAACATGCACATGGTACATCTCATGGTTAGGGCTATAAATGAGTGTGTCGTCGAAGTACATGACCATGAACTTGGTAATGAACAACTGCAAAAGTTGATTCATGACCCTCATAAATGTGTTAGGGGCATTGGAAAGCCCTAATGGCATAACCATCCATCTGTGCAACTCTTCGCATGTCTTGAATAAGGTCTTCCACTCATCCCCAGGTCACACGTGTATTTGGTAATACCCGCTCTTCAGATCCAGGCACGTTAAAAGTATAGCACAGCTAATCTAGTCATGTAGATCATCAAAATAAGGGATAGGGAACCAGTACCTGATAGTAATTTTGTTGATGGCTCGATTATCCACACACATGTGCCAATTGTCATCTTGCTTTGGTGTCAACAAGGATGGGACCGCGCATTGGCTCATGCTCTCACGGATTTAGTAGTGTGGTCAATATGATAAAGTAGAAACAGGTAATTGCCCTACACGATGTTGGTTATTCCGAAGAGGTGGAAGTCCATTCAGTAGGTCATCGGTGAAGACGTCTTGAAGAGGAAGAAGAACTTCTAGAATTTTTAAGGTCTCTAAGCTCTTGGTGACTGCCTTTATGAGCAAGATGAATGCGGTTCCTGAATTCTGCAACTCCTTTTCAACCAGTACACACGACAAGAGGTTGACATTAGTGCTGGCGGAAGGTAGGGTTTCCACTACCCTATTGGGCACCAACGCAATTTTCAATCCCTTTAAGGCAAAACATTAAGAGTTCATGCGACTATTATGCACCACCCTCTGATCGTACTACCAAGGCCTCCCGAACAATAGGTGATAGACATCCATGGGCACTATTTGACACCACACTTTATCCTTGTACTCGTGCCAATGAAGAAGACGATCAAGGAACTCTTGAAAACTATCAACTCACCTCCCCCCTTAAGCCAAGCCAACTTATACGGCTTAGGATGCCACTCTGTAGTGATCTTGAGCTTCTACATGGCCTCTTCAGAAATGATATTTTCATAGCTACTCGGATAAATTATGAACTGACACCCCTTATCAAGGAGGGTACACGTGGTTTGGAAGATGTTGGTCCATAGCCAGTCATCTTTGGTAGCCCGTGGTATTAAACCGGACATGTATACAACTAAGATAGTAGCAGCATCACCTTCAACCTTCTCCTCATTGAGGCCATCTTCATCAAACACAGGTGGGCATAAATCTGTTGTGTTATCTTCTTCCTTCACCTGCATAACTCTCTTGCCCATACTCCTATAGTCTACCTGACGATGCCCATTTTCCCCATAACTAAAACACTAAATGGTGCTAATGGCCCCCTTTCATAATAGTGGTTCCCATGGGTCGGTGAGTGGTAACCCCCCTTAAGTCATGCCACCCGTACCTGCGTTAATTAGTCTGTTTCCTATAGGCACCCCACTTGAGCTCATACGAACTAATTATCATTGTTACAGCTGGAAATCAGTGCTTGTTGATGAGTAGATAACACAGAGATCGGGTCGAACAGGTTGATGGTCTCCTAGATCTGGACTCGCAAACCCCTGATATATCATGCCACCAACTACTCTATTTATTCTTGGACTTTATTGTGCAATTAGTATAATTCCATAGTGTACTCCTGCATAGTGTGAGTGCCCTGATGTAGATTGCGTCTGTGGTTGAAAATCTAGCATTGGAAATTGTGAGGCAAGAAACTGGAGTGCATGTGTTTCTTCATCTTATCCAAATAATTGATCTTGTCCTTTCCCAGCCTAGAGCGGCTTATCTTTAGTTGCTGCCACCACGTGGTTGCAATGCCACAGAGCCTCATCAACACCAATGGTACCTTCTTATCCATGGGGACTGCCTTAAGTTACAAGATATCCTCAACTATAGCCACCCAATGGAGGAATTCCTCCGCTTTAATTCCACCTTGAAATTATGGAATCTCAACCTGCATGCCAGATTCTGAATACCTACCTTCATAGCGGTGGGTTCTAGCATCACCCACATGATCATATATTTCACACGGGCATGCGTGCGTGATGTTAACAAAAACCCATTGTCATCTCAGACAAGTCATCACCTCAACTCTCTGAGGTACGTCCTTGATTGATGCTTCACATCATTTTTGTGAATTGTTCGATCAACTCCATCACCATCCACTCCACTCGATCCTCCAAGAGTCGACCAACCCATTACTCAAATCGAGCATCATCGTCACGCTTCAATATCTCAGTCCATCCAGCTGAGTAGGGACATCCCCATCCACTAGGTGGTATGATCATTTTCAGCTATAGTACCAAAGCTGAGTCGCGGTTATAATCTTGAAACCGCTGATCCACGTACTAGATGCTAACATCAAGCCTTCCAACCCTGTTGATTAAAGATTACCATGGTTGGGTAGAAAAGCTCGCGATGAAATTTTATTACTTGAGAGAAAGAACCATTACAAGATTGATTCGACAATAGCCCGTAGGCTTATAATAAATAGACCTAAAGAAAGATACCATAAAAACCAAAAATAAAAGAGAAGATTAAAAACTTTACCTAAAATGGCAAGTTTTCAAATTTCAACAATAAAACAAAGGACTTAACAAATAGAAGGTAATGCCAAAAATGGCGTACAAATCCGAGATTTCTAGACCAAGATATAATCAAATACAAATATTACCAACGGCAAAATTGTAGATTTTGAGGCCAAGATGATTGAATTTGGCCAAATTTTGGTATGCCTCAGCAGCGTGTGCAAAAAGTTGGTGACTTGTGTTCATTGACTTGTTTTCCATCAAGTGAGACCCATAAAACAACTAAACTCCACTACCTGGACAATTACCAAAATGGCCCTTGTTAGTTTAAATCACATAACTCCATGAAAACACACGCTAGCACCTCAATACGTCCCGCATCAAAACTGAAAACATAGGATTTGAGCTTTGATTCAAAACTTGGAGACCTTCCTAAAAGGAAACATAGGCTTAGAATCTTGATTCAAAAAAGGAAGTCATTCCAAAAAGAAAAAATACGATAAGGGTTTTGATTCAAAACTTTAACATAGGAGACATTTAGAAGAGAAAACATAGAATTAGTATTTTGATTAAAAAATAGGAGATATTCCAAAAAGTAAAACATAGTATTAGGTTTTTGATTGAACACCAAAAAATTCGAGACATTGCAAAAAAACATAAGATTAGGATTTTGATTGAAAAGTAGGAGACATAATGAAAAGAAAAACTTAAATGATTAAGGATTTGATTAAAAAAATAGGAGACATTCCGTAATGAAGATATAGGATTACGGTTTTGATTAACAAATTAGAGGCATTCTGAAAATAAAACATAAGATTAGGGTTTTGATTCAAAAATAGGGAAATTCCAAAAGAAAATCATAGGATTTGGGTTTTGATTCAAAAATAGGAAACATTCAAAAAAGAAAAAATAAGATTAGGTTTTTCATTGAAAAATATGAGACATTGCAAAAAGAAAACATAGGATTAGTTTTTTAATTCAAAATAGAAAAATAAGAGACATTCCGAAAAAATAAACATAGGATTAGGTTTTGATCAATAACTGAAAAATAGGAGACATTTCAAAAACAAAACAAGGCGTTTGGGATTTGACTGAAAAATTTGAGGCATTCCGAATGAAAAATATAGGATTACGGTTTTCATTCAAAAATAGGAGAAATTCTAAAAAGAAAACATAGGATTTGGATTTTAATTTAAAAATAGGAGATATTACAAAAAAAAAACATAGGATTACGTTTTTGACACAATTCAAAAAGTAGGAGTCATTCCGAATAGAAAACATACGATTAGGGTTTTAAGTAAAAGATAGGAAACATTTTGAAAAGTAAATATAATATTATTATTTTGGTTTAAAATCGATAAATAGGAGATATTCCGTAAAGGAAACATAAGATTAGGGTTTTGATTCATAAACCAAAAAACAGGAGACATTGCGAAAATAAAAACTTAGTATTAGGGTTTTGATTCAAAATTATAAATAGGGAGACATTCGAGGAGATGTAGAATTAGTATTCTCATTGAAAAAGGGACATATTAGGAAAGTAAAACATGTACATAGGATTAGTGCTTTGATTTAATAATAGGAGATATTCTGAAATAAAAACATAGAATTAGTGTTTGATTCAAAGATGAAAAATAGGAGCCATTCGGATATAAATTAGAGTATTCATTGGAAAAATTGGATGCATCTCGACATAGGATTATGGTTTTGACTAAAAAATAGGAGACATTCCAAAAAGAAAACATAAGAATAGGTTTTTTTGATTCAAAACCATAAAATCGGAGACACTTCTAAAACAAACATAGGATTAGTGTTTTAATTGAAAAATAGAAGACATTCTGAAAAGATAACATAGAATTAGGTTTTTGACTGAAAGGCAAAAAAAGAGATATTAGGAAATGAAAATATACGGTTAGCGTTTGATTCAAAACTGTAACATAGGAGACATTTTGAAAAGAAAACATTGGATTAGTGTTTTCATTGAAAAATAGGAGACTTTCTAAAAAGAAACATAGGATTAGGTTTTGACTGAAAACAAAAAAATAGAAGACTTTCCGATAAGAAAACATAGTGTTTGGATTTTGATTAAAAAATAAGAGACATTCCGAAAAAATAGATCGAATTATTGTTTTGATTATAACCTGAAAAGTAGGTGACATTCCAAAAAGAAAATATAGGATTAGAGTTTTGGTTTCAAACCGAAAAATAGGAGACATTCCGAAAAAAAACATCGGATTAGGGTTTTGATTCAAATATAGGAGATATTCCAAAAAGAGAATATAGGATTATGGTTTTGATTCAAATCTGAAATATATGAGACATTCCAAAAAGAAAACGGAGGATTAGGGTTTTGATTGAAAATCGCTAAATAGGACACATTTCGAAAAGAAATAATAGGTTTTCGGTTTTGACTCAAAATTAGGAGGCTTTCCGAAAAGAAAATATTGGATTAGGGTTTAAATTTAAAACATGAAAATAGGAGATAGTGTGAAAAGAAAACATAGAATTATGGTTTTGATTCAAAACCAAAAAATATTAGACATTCCATAAAGAAACATAGGATTAGGGTTTTGATTGGAAAATAGTAGGCATTTAGAAAAGAAAATATAGGATTATGGTTTGGATTGAAAAAATGGAGACATTAGGAAAATAAAACATGTAAATAGTATTAGTGTTTTGATTCAAAAATAGGAGACATTTTGAAAGGATAACATAGGATTAGGGTATTGATTCAAAACAAAGAAAATTAAAGGCATTTTAAAGGAAACATTGGATTATGTTTTTGATTCGAAAATAGGAGACATATTGTAAAGAAAAATTAGAATTAGGGTTTTGATTTAAAAATAGGGCATATTTCGAAAAGAAATCAAATGATTAGGATTTTGATTCATAAACAAAATTTATGAGACTTTCCGAAAAAAATATAGGATAACGGAATTGATTTAAGAGTAGGAGACTTTTCCATAAGAAAACATTGGATTAGGGTTTGGATTAAAAACCCAAAAATAAGAGACATTTAAACAAGAAAACATATGATTTGGATTTTGATTTAAAAATAGGAGGCATTTTTGAAAAAATATAAGACTAGGGTTTTGATTAAAAAATTAGAGACATTCCGAAAAGAAAATGTAGAATTAATATTTTGATTGAAAAATAGGAGAATATTGAAAAGAGGATTAGGGTT